>NC_091951.1:181101831-181306831 GCF_031021105.1 Erythrolamprus reginae | reverse complement strand
AAATAGACATGTAGTAATATATATAAGGGTAAAAGTGAACTTAGAGGAGAGGATATATAAAAGAAAGAAAATATATATGATAAGTGAGAGAAAGGAAAGACAATTGGACAGGGGACGAAGGGCACACCAGTGCACTTATGTACGCCCTTTACTGGCCTCTTAGGAACCTGGAGAGGTCAATCATGGAGAGTCTAAGGGAGAAATGTTCTATGATGCTACAGCACTGAAGTATGTTTTGCAGCTATGTCATGAACCCTCTGGGACTTCCGTTGCTTCAGAACGACTTTCACTTTGTTTTGCTCAAATATCAGCTTCAAAACAGCTCCAACAGATTGCATTCCTCTCCCTTCTCCTGCTGCTGTCTCTAAATTACTCTTTCTTGTAGATGATCCCTTCATATGCTAATGATTTTAAGGCAAAGCTAGAAATCTGGGTAGGAAGGCATGTGCATGCATAATGTGTATGTATACAACTTGCCAGTTTGTATTTGGATTATTTTGCAGTCACCTGGCTGAAGCAGTTTCCTCAGTCTTGCACACTTCTTTTTGAACTTTCAGCTTTCCTGGAGCATTAGAACTTACTTCATGTTGCTTCCAGGAACAGCACATTTTTTGATAGCACAATATGGTATGCAATCTGGAATTTTGGTTTTTGCATCTGTATGTACGTGGCTCCTTTGGCTATATACCATATTTTTCAGAGTATAAGACGCACCTTAGTTTTCGGGAGGAAAATAAGGGGGGGGGGGAAAATCTGCCTATCAGATATTAATCTGGCTAGCATCCTTAGTCTGGTCAGCTTCAGCACATTATTTTATCCCCTCATTAGGGCCTTTAAAAAAAACCTTATTCAGAGAGAGTAAGAATGAAAGAGCTTGCAAGCAGGTAAGAGCTGGAAACATCGTTAGCACCTCTTTAGAGCTGGAAAGAAACTTATTCGGAGCAAGTAGAACAATGAAAAAAAGCCTGCAAAGACTTAGGGCTGGGAAAACATCCTTTGCAAAGAGTAACAATGAAAGAGCTTGCAAGCCGGTAAGAGCTGGGAATGTTGTTAGCAGCTAGTTAGGGCTGGAAACCCCCCCCCCCAAAAGAGCTACATTCAGAGTATAAGATGCATCCAAATTTTCAGCATCTTTCAGGGAGAAAAAAGGTATGTCTTATACTCCAAAAATATGGTTTGTCCCAAATATAAGCACTTTGACTTACAGCCACAATTGTGATTAGAATTTGTGTTGTTAGGCAGTTATTAAATGAATTGTGCCTAATTTTTCAGAGGGTTGTATTTTGCCATTGGAGTTAAGTAATCACTGGAGTTGTTGACTTACATCGTCAATAAGCAAATCCAGCTTCCCCATGGACATTGCTTGTCGGAGGTTGTTGGGAATGTAACAAATGGTGATTACATGACCCTGGGAGGCAGCACCTCCCATAAATTCATGCTGGTTGCCAAGTCTCCAAATTTTGATCACATGACTATGGAGATATTGCAATGTGATGCTCGTCACAAGTCACTTTTTTTCCAGTACAAGTAGTCCTTGATTTACAACAGCTTGTGTAGCGACCTTAACAACGGCATTGAAAAAGGTGACTTGTGACCATTTTTCATAATTACGATTGTTGCAGCATCTCCAGAGTCATGTGATCAAAATTCAGATGCTTGTCAACTCACCTATATTTATGACGGCTGTGATATCCCGGGGTCAGGTGATCTTCTGTTGAGACCTTCTGACAAGCAAAGTCAATGGGGAAGCCGGATTCACTTGACAAATGGGTTACTAACGTAACAACTAGAGTGATTCATATAACAACTGTGGCAAGAAAAGTAACATAGGGCAAACTTCACTGTATATTGTGTATTAGCTGTTTTGCTTAGCAGCAGAAATTTTGGGTTCAATTGTTATACTTTGAGGACTATCTATACCATGTTAACTTTGGTCACCAGACAAATGGTTATGAATTAAGGACTACCCATACAGGGTACATTTAGATAGATAGATAGATAGATAGATAGATAGATAGATAGATAGATAGATAGATAGATAGATAGATAGATAGATAGATAGATACTGTAGATAGATAGATAGATAGATAGATAGATAGATAGATAGATAGATAGATAGATACTGTAGATAGATAGATACTGTAGATAGATAGATAGATAGATAGATAGATAGATAGATAGACAGATACTGTAGATAGATAGATAGATAGATACTGTAGATAGATAGATAGATAGATAGATAGATACTGTAGATAGATAGATAGATAGATAGATAGATAGATAGATAGATAGATAGATAGATACTGTAGATAGATAGATAGATAGATAGATCTACCTACTCACCCACCCAACTATCCATCTATCCATCCACACACAAACACATATATACACACACATACCTATATCTATATATATTTATATACCTTCATCATGGATGAGCACATGCTTATGTACATAATAGGTTTGCAAAAAGAGTACATGATGAACATACTCTTGTACATGTGTCACTCACTGCGGGAAGATGACTATCTGGATGCAACAAATGAAGCAGAAGACTATCATGGTACACGCCATGTAACTACCAAAGCGAGTATCCACCTTTTTGGAATACTATAGGATTAAAAGAGAAGAAGAAAAAAATTATCAAGGAATTGAGGAACAGATGACTTTGCGCCCAATTTGAAATCTCAATTCTAGCTACTGTAGAGAAGGGAAATACCTTTCTCTCCAACTCAGGTTTCTGGAAGGTCAGCAGAAAACGTTTGACATGATCTTTGCGCAGCTGGTCAATGCTTCGGGCATCAATGGCCCTGCCCAAGAACTCATCAACCTCGTCCTCAGGGTTTAAGGCTTCCTGTGTACTTCGACTATGGGAAGGCAAAATTCACATTGGAGAGTAAAGAAAGACACGAGACAATTTATTTAAAATAACTCAAGGCAGTAAACGTACCTAATACTCCTCCTACTTTTCCCTACAATAATCATCCTGTGAGCTGAGTTGAGCTGAGAGAGAGCGACTGGTCCAAAACCACCCAGCTTACTTTGATGCCTAAGGTGAGACTAACCTACTGGTTTCTAATCTACTGCCTTAATCACTAGACTAGAACAAATAATGTGAACCTCTCTGAAATTGGTGCCATCTTGCATATGATAGTTTTTGGTAGTGGTTAGTTAGTTTAGGGTAGTGGTTCTCAACTTGGGGGTTGGGATCCCTTTGGGGATCAAACGACTGCTTCACAAGGGTCGCCTAAGACCATGGGAAAAGACAAATTTCCCATGGTGTTAGGAAATAAAGCTTCTATTCTGGCACCTTGGAACATAGTTTTACAATCCAACCAATCAGGCGTTTATAGTGGGAGTGTCTCTCTGATCACCCTGCCAATCAGCTTAAAGCTCTGTTGGGCAAATTGGCGCTAGACTTATGGTTGGGAGACACCACAACATAAGGAACTGTATTAAGGGGTCGCAGCATTAGAAAAGTTGAGAACCACTGGTTTAGGGACTCTGGCAGCGGGGATGGAGAAAATGAGAAAATCTCAAGGAGAGTGTAAAATGAAGGTACTTACTTGTCTTTGCTGGAATCATCAATACCCTAGAAGGGGGGGGGGGGGAGGAACGGAGGGAGAGAGGGGGAGAGAGAGAAAGAGAAAGAGAGAAAGAAGGTATCATGTTCAAGAGCACACAGTATATATAATAGTTTTTGATATCACCCATTCTCTTTATGGTAAATTTCAACAAATGCAAGAAAACTTCATAATTGTAATGAATACAGGCAGACCTCATTTAACGATGGTAATTTGAACAAGCATTTCCCCTGCTAAGTGACGTGGACATAAAATATGACTTACAACCGTTTGTTTAGGGACTGTTTGAAGTTAACAATGGCACTGAAAAAAGTGACTTATGACTCTTTTTCATGCTCATGACCGTTGCAGCCTCCCCAATGTCCAAATTCAGATGCCTGGCAACTGGCGTGTATTTATGGCACTTGCAGAGCCCCAGAATCACGTGATCACCTTTTCTGACCTTGTGACAAGCGGAGTCAGTGAGGGAAGCCAAATTCCCTCTGTGTTACTAACCTAACAACTGCAGTGATTCACTTAAGGACCGTGGCAAGAAATGCCGTACAATGGGGCAGAGCTCACTTAACAACTGTCTTGCTTAGCAGCAAAAATGTTGGGTTCGACTATGGTCGTAAGTGGAGAACTGCCTGTTCCAAATAAGATATTCCTGGCAGTAGTCACCCAAAATGGATAAGGAAGGGTGGTGGTGATTTACAAAAACCTGTTGTTAAAAAAAAAGGAAAAAAAAAACCCCAGAATCTGATAATAACATTTAACATAGCACAATATTTAAGCAAAATGGATCGGTTGAGATCTCCGTATGCGGGATTGATTGGGGTAGATTGTACGGGTGACCCTGAAACATATTTTTATCATGTTGTATTTATCTCTTACATTGTTGTATTTTATTCTATTTTCATCTTAGATTTTTTTTTAAATTCCATTTTAAATTGTATTGTATCCAATTCCATTTTAAATTGCTTTTATTAAAGTTCAGTAATAATTTGTTTCGGGAACTCTCTACACTTTGATAAGGCCCAAAGGCAAACAAACAAACAAAGCAGTGGTGAGTTGCTGCCAGTTTGGATCGGTTTGCCCGAACCGGTGGCAGAAATTTGCCCCTGCTCACCAAACCGGCAGCAACGGTGGGTTGTCCATGCCCTCGAACTGGTCCTCCGGTTGCCACAGCTGGCAAAGAACCCTCTGCGTATGCGCAGAGGGTCATTTCCCCATAGTGGCAATGCAATGTGAACCAGTAGGGAAGGTAAGTGGAACCCACCCTTGAAACAAACAAACCAACAAGTTGCCCAGTTGCTGTGGCCTAGAGGTGGAGTTCTTGCCTCAGAATGAGGAGGTTGTGAGTTTTATTTATTTTTATTTTTATTTATTTATTAGATTTGTATGCCGCCCCTCTCCGAAGACTCGGGGCGGCTCACAATAGCAATAAAAACAATATAACAGTGGAACAAATCTAATATTAAAAACATATAAAACCCTATCATTATTTAAAAACCAAACAGCAACATTCATACCAAACATAAAACAAAGTATAAAAAAGCCTGGGGGAAAAGTGTCTCAACTCCCCCATGCCTGGCAGTATAAGTGAGTCTTAAGTAGTTTACGAAAGACAGGAAGGGTGGGGGCAGTTCTAATCTCCTAGTTTGATCCTAGGTAGAGACAGATGTAAAGGTCTCCTGCTTGGGCAGGGGCTTGGACTAGATGACCTGCAAGGTCCCTTCCAACTCTGTTTATCTGTTATCTGTTACCTCAGTAACAGCAACAATGCAATAAAAATAATAAACAAACATACAAAAAACATTGAACAGCAGTCACAGAACCCTCTAGGCTGCCCTTTTTCTCACGGCTCCAAATCTCTGAAACCCTAAAATAGTCTGGTTGGCTGTGAACGTCATTATACCAACACAGGGAACAGAAGCAGAACCCTTCCCTGAACTCTCCCATTTCAAACACACAGGTAGGTGCAATAAATCTGACTGGCTTGGGCTGGCCTTTGGCCAACAGAACAACATCGCCTCACAGCTTGCCTCAGAATAGCCGAGATTTACAGCTAAGAAGCAGGGTGACCTGCTGGCTGGTTAATGCTCAACTTAGTAGGTGTGGGAAAGAGGTTCACGGCGAGTTTGCGAGGCGAGAGTGAGTTCGCAGAGAACAATAATTACCAATCTCTTCTGCCTTCGAAACAAAGAAAAAGTCTCTGTTTTTGTAGCCAGCCTCTGACTTTAGGCATAATTCAAGTATTTCTCATCCTGATACATCCTGACAGACAGACAGACAGAGAAGAGATACTGTTAGCATATCACTGAAGATGGGGAGAGGAAAATATCATGGCACCTGCTTTGAACTTCCAAGGCAAAGTCAACTCTGTGGGAATCTCAGAATGGCAAATCCATTCCTTATGGAGAATACAAATTGTTCCTAGGCAGGCCCAAATACAGTTGTCCTCCTCTGGTTACACAATCTTTCCATTTTGTAATGACTGGAACTTCAATTCCTTAGGCCTTATTTACTCCCTGATTTATCTTCGATGCAAGTTCAGCATTTTAATTACGTCTCCTGAATTAGATGAAAATGAATACAATTTGGATGACCTCTGTGCACTGGCAACATTGTATTCCAAAACCCCATCTGACCTCAGGCATCTCATGCAGGCAGGGGAGACTGGGGAAGGCACAGCATAACTGCTAGCAACAGAATTTCAGAATCACCTTCTGAAAATAGCTGTTGTGGTGAAGCTGAAGTCATTTAAGAGAAGCACTTCCACACTGTTCTGCCAGCTAGTTGCTCGAAGAGGACATTTTGACTGAAAGATCCAGGAGAATCAGCATTCTTCCTTCTCTCAACCTAAAGCAACATATTCTTTGTTCCAAAACTAAGCCAGAAAACATGGGACCTGAAAATTTGTTTTATCTGACAGTGACTAGAACAGGGATCTCCAACAACATTGGCAACTTTTTATGACTCGTGGATTGGCAACTTTTTATGACTCGTGGCTGAGGAATTCTGGGAGTTGAAGTCCAGAAGTCTTAAAGTTGCCAAAGTTGGAGACCTCTGGCCTAGAGTAATGCAGCTGCCTTCTGCCCATTTTCAATCGTAATCTTACTTTCACCAGATTCTTCCCTAGCACCAAATTTGCTCCAGTTCTTTTCCATTTTCAAAGTTATTACCCTAATGATGGACAGAAAGATCTTGACCCCTTCACTTAGTGTTCCATGGGGTTGGGGGAAAAAAAGAAAGGTAATTCTATGAGACATGGCAAATTCAGACCCACCAAAGAGGTCTGAGAAATCACTGCAAGATGCCATAGTAGTGCCTTGACTTTAGGCACGGAGAAGGGGAGAAAATGCTAGAACTCTTGTCAATGGAAACCATCCCATCCCTTCAGGAAAATCCTGCAGTTTTCTCTGGTTGTGTTCAAATGCACAAAACAGATGAAAGACATTGATGGATTCACGAACAGGTTTGGGGTACAGTGTCATGGAAAATTACTTAATGGCACATATTCAATCAAAGCATAGGCGGTTGTCATCTTCATCTCAAGCCTCCTAGGATTAAGCAACAATGGTAGGATTGGTTTGAGAAACCAGGACCCTGTTTAAGTGAATGGACTTGGAACCCATCTTTCATCTCCTGCCATTCAGTGGAGCAGAATTAGTGCTTTAAGGCAACACCCTAAAGAGATATAAAGCTATTCGACTGGGATAAGGAAACAGACACAAAAGGTGATTGTTCTTAAACAAAGTCAAATTCCTACCAAGGAAGGAATACAATGACCTCCTTTAAACAGTAACACATAACAAGATAGGATCCTTCCACATTTTAACAAGTAGTAAACTATTCCACTGCAATGGAAGATGAAACAGGCGCTCTGCGCTATTTATTTATTTTGTCAGGTTTCTATACCGCTCTTCTCCGCAGACTCAGGGCAGCTTACTACAAAGGAATACAATACAATACAATAAAATGAGTGAAATCCAACCTAAGACTAAAACTAATAGTTTAAAACCCCAATAGTATAAAAAGTATTCCTTCAACAACCATCACACAATCACATCCATGACCGGAACAAGATATAAAGCTCAACGACTCCAAGCCTGCCGAAAGATAAGTTTTAAAAGCCAGGATGGTGGGGGAGGTACGGATCTTTGGAGGGAGTTGATTCCAGAGGGCTGGGGCAGCCACAGAGAAGGCCCTTCCTCTAGGCCCCGCCAGCCAACATTGCTTAGCGGATGAGACCTGGAGAAGGTCGACTCAGTGGGATATGACCAGCTGCTATGGCCCCATGATGTCAAACCTATGTTGCCCAACACACAAAGCCATGTTGCCCAGCACATGAAGCCTTGCCTGTTCGTCTTCTGGGTTTCTGGTATGCATGCACATGCGATGATCAGCTGTTCTTCACATGCACGGCAGTGCTAAAAACCGGTGTGTGCATGCATGCTGGCCAGCTGATTGTCACTTGTGCATGTACGCCAGAACCCAGAAGTTTATTTATTTTATTTTAATTTATTTATTTAGTCCAATACACAATGAGGGTTTTAGTGGGTTTATATCTATATATACATAGTAAAATACATGATGAAGGTTATAGAGGAGATACTCATAGTAAAATATATCTAAGAAATAATAGAAAAGAAGGTATAGTAATAGCCAAAGTTCGGCTTTTTGAGAGTGCGATCCCTTCGTGCATGTGGCAGTGCTGAAAACTGGTGTGCACATGTGCACCAGCCAGCTGATTGTTGGGTGCGCATGCATGTTAGAATGCAGAAGTTTGGTTTTTCCGGAGCATGGCCCCAACAAGCACACGAGCGTATGACTTTCCTGCAAAGGTTCACCATCATCACTGCTATAGCCACTACTACAGGGCAACGAAAACTTGTCAAGACAATACTCGTCAACAACTGGCAGCACTGCTACAAAGAAGATACCCGTGGAACTCCTTCTCAGATGCAAGTAGTATCATGGCAACTGATGCTAGATTACCAAATTTCATAAACAATCTGTACCATAGCAACAAACGGCCCACAACAAATCAAAGGCAGCCCATAACAATGAATAACGTGGCACTTGCAATTCTCACTTAGCAACCATCAAAAGTGCCACTAATGAACAACAAATTACCCCCAAATGTGGTAGGTGAGGGTGATTATAATGATAAAAATTAAGCTTGCTTTGCTTGGATAGCAGATTTAATTTCCACCTTGGCTATGAAGTGAGGAAGCTGCCAAATGAAAAGCTTGAACAAATTCACAGAAGCAGCACAAATTCACAGAAGCAGCAAATCACACGACTCCCACCCCCAAAAGAACAAATATTTCAAGGACCTATTGTATATTCTATACAGAGGTAATATTGCCTGGATTCACTTATCTTGCTAAAACACAGTTTGCTCTGCACACCGAGGTGGTTGCAGTAAGACCCAAAGCCTGATTATATACCAGGCTCATACAACATGTGAAGTCAAAACCAAACAACCACATCCTGGATCAGCAAAATGTTGGAAGCCAGGCAATCTGTTTAAATCCTTGAAGATTTGAAATTAATGCGGGAGGAGAAAAAAAAACTCTGTTCATTTAGGCTTTTCCTTTTCTAAGAAAAGGAATAGGGCTCTGAGAAAGAAGCGGCATCTATTGTGATTTATCAATTTTTTTAAAAAATATTTTTGAATGCAGGAACAACAAGATTCAACAGGAGTCTGGCAATTAATTGAAACAACAGAGATAAAGTGATAAGATTTCATATCTCTGCTATCAAATCCACCCCCCACCCCATTTCAGCTAATGAAATAAAATTAGGATTCTCTAGATTCTGCAAAAGGCAGTATACAGATGGTCCTCGACTTACAATAGTTCATTTAGTGACCATTAAAGTTACAATAGCATTAAAAAAGTGACTTATGACTGCTTTTCACCCTTAATGGGGGACATGATCGAAACATTTAAATATGTGAAAGGGTTAAATAAGGTTCAGGAGGGAAGTGTTTTTAATAGGAAAATGAACACAAGAACATGGGGGCACAATCTGAGGTTAGTTGGGGGAAAGATCAGAAGCAATATGAGAAAATATTATTTTACTGAAAGAGTGGCAGATGCTTGGAACAAACTTCCAGCAGACGTGGTTGGTAAATCCACAGTGACTGAATTTAAACATGCCTGGGATCAACATCCATCCATCCTAAGATAAAATACAGGAAATTCTATAAGGGCAGATGTGATGGACCACGAGGTCTTTTTCTACTGTCAATCTTCTATGTTTCTATGTTTCTAATGAAGTGTAAATTGTAGTGTCCCTGAAGTCATGTGATCAAAATTTGGACATTCACTCACTCATTCATTCATTCATTCATTCATTCATTCATTCATTCATTCATTCATTCCGAACCGTTTCACAGTTCGCCTGAGACCATGGGAAAATTCCCCATGGTGTTAGAACTAAAGCTTCTATTCCGGTGCCTTGGAACATATTTTTACAATCCGACCAATCAGGCATTTACAGTGGGGGTGTCTCTCTGACCTTCCTGCCAATCAGCTTAAAGCTCTGTTGGGAGAGTTGGCGTTAGACTTATGGTTGGGGGTCACCACAACATGAGGAACTGTATTAAGGGGTCGCGGCATTAGAAAGGTTGAGAACCACTGACCTAAGCGAAATTGCTCCAAATAATTCAAGCATGAAAGGCCCAGTATTTTGTTTTGCTTAATAAGCTTTCCTCATTATTAGAGAGACATCTACTTACAACCAAAATTTCATTTGAAATTGTGTCTCGGAGAATCCTTCGCTTTTCAATGGCCAAAGCAAACCCATTCAGAAAGGAATCAGACTTGGAACACTCCCAGCTGCCAAACATCTCAAGAGCTCCTCACACCAAGAACAATAGTACTATGCCAAATGGCAGTGTAAGATTTGACTGGCTGATTTCTTACAAAGATGGAGCATTCATTTAAGAGCCTGAGAAGAGTCCAAACAGACTGCTACAATATTGTGTTCTTACAGTAACTGCCCAACAGCCTCTTAGAAGCCATGCAGAACAAAAAGGTGAGGAACGCACGCTCCTCCTATTCCCTTCCCCCAGCAATAGCAGAACAGAATGAAATGTGGAGCCAGGCACTGAGTGAAATGTGGAAACCTAGTTTTGAATATTTATATTAAATATTCTGATCATAAATCTGATCGTAAGCTTCTTAAATAACCTTAAATATATTCAAGCACTTATCAATTACGATAAATAACTTTAAAAATAAGCAGAACAGTTTTTTTAAAAGCTAGAGATAAAGCTTCTCTTAAAACACCATGAGTGAATGAATAGCCTCCAAAATATACTGCTAAAAAAAATAAAGGGAACACTCAACACATCCTAGAACTGAATGAATGAAATATTCTCATTGAATATTTCATTTGCACAACTATTCCATTTGCACAACAGCATGTGAAATTGATTGTCAATCAGTGTTGCTTCCTAACTGGACAGTTGGATTTCACAGGGCAGACTAGATGGACCATGAGGTCTTTTTCTGCCGTCAGTCTTCTATGTTTCTATGTTTGATTTATTTGGAGTTATATTTTGTTGTTTAAGTCTTCCCTTTATTTTTTTTGAGCAGTGTATTTCAGGAGACAAGAGGTGGATCAGAGACTCCTTAGAAATGCATGGAGAACGGGACAGAAGAGCTTTTCCATATTGTCCACTCTTCAGGCCATCAATTTATGGGAAGTGGTGTTAAGCAGATTTCCCCCAAAGCTTCCAACTGGGGCAGATAGCTATAAGTGAGGGCACAGAAGTGACGATTCTACTGCCGAGTATCAAGCAAATAAATGGTACAATAAAGGTGAGAACGTTACTTTTTTCCCTCAGGTCAACAACCGTCTATTTCACAGAGACTATATAAACTCGAGCTCTGACATGTTATAGGTATAGTTTTATTGACAATTATCCTACTATATTATACTACTGTAGTTTTATTGTTATGATTTTAAACCATTTCCCACATCCCACTCTTTCAGCTTGCCATCCAAGGCCAGTTTTCTCTACCCAAGAGGGTATTCGTGTACTTTAAGCACCATTCTAGGCTGCAAACAACTTCCAGGTTTGAGTCTATAGATTGTGAAGCCAATATTTTTTCTCTTAGTCTTCTCCTTCGCTGCCTAGTAAGCATCAGGACACTTCACTATACTACCTATTCAAAGGGTAGTACAGGTAATCCTCGACATACAGCAGTTCATTTAGTGACCTTTCAAAGTTACGCCGCCATCGAAAAAAGTGACTTATGACCGTTTTTCACACTTATGACAGTTGCAAAATCCCCGTGATCGTGTGATCAAAATTCAGATACTTGGTCTCTGGTTCATAATTATGACCATTGCTGTGTGACAAGCAGTGGTGAAATCCAACTTTTCCCCCCTACCAGTTATGTAGGTGGGCATGGCAGGGGAAGGATACTGCAAAATTTCCCTTCCCACCCCACTCTGGGGACAGCTAGAGGTGGTATTTTCTGCTACCGATTCTCTGAACTAATCAAAATTTCAGCTACCAGTTCTCCGAATTACTCAAAATTTCCACTACAGGTTCTCCAAACTAATCAAAATTTCCACTGCCAGGTCTCCAAACTAAAAATTTCTGCTGCCAGTTCTCTGAACTACTCAAAATTTCCACTATGGGTTCTCCAAACTAATCAAAATTTCCGCTACCGGTTCTCTAGAACCTGATGGATTTTACCCCTGGTCCCAAGGTCACTTGACTTCCTTTTGTGACCTTCTGACCAATAAAGTCAATAGAGAATCTCCATAGACAGTTGTATTATTTACCTGGATGAACTACCCAGAGAAGTATCTTTAAAATATACTTATTTCACAGGCAATTAATTTTAGTTTAGTTTGCAGTCTGTCGTCTGCACCTCTGTGACAGTCTGGTTCCATTCTGCAACCCAACGGGACCGACACAGACTTCAGAGGATAATCAGAATTGCAGAAAAAACAATTGCTGCCAACCTGCCTTCCATTGAGGACCTGTATACTGCACGAGTCAAAAAGAGGGCTGTGAAAATATTTACTGACCCCTCGCATCCTGGATATAAATTGCTTCAACTCATACCCTCAACTAGACACAAGAACAGTTTTCCCCCCGAACGCCATCACTCAGCTAAACAAATAATTTCCTCGCCACTGTTAAACTATTCACTAAGGATGCATTACTATTACCATTAATCTTCTCATTGTCCCTATCACTCAACTCCTTCCACTTATGAGTATGACTGCAAATTGTTGTTTGTATCCTTACACTTTATATTAATATTTATTGTTTTCTGATTGCTTATTTGTACCTTATGACAATCATTGTGTTGTACCTCATGATTCTTGACAAATGTATATTTTCCTTTATGTACAGTGAGAGTATACGCACCAAAGACAAATTCCTTATGTGTCCAGTCACACTTGGCCAATAAAGAATTCTATTCTATTCTATTCTATTCTATTCCATTCCATTCCATTCCATTCAAGGCAGTTAATAGAAATATAAATGTATTTTTATCTTGACCCTTCTATTTTTTGGAACATGACTTTGAACACTCCCAAGGCCTCCACGCAGCCTGTTTTTTGGCTGGCGAGGTGCTGCCAGAGGCCAGGGAGGCTGAAAATGGGCTCTGCGGGGGCCTTGTGCAAACCCCCACACCCTGTTTTGGCCAGTAAAGTGCTGCAGGAGGCATCCGTCCTGTCTACCCTCTGCTCCCTGTCCTCTCTCCTCGCCAGCTTGCAGAGGAGAACTACAATGCTGATCCGGTCCGTGAAGTAATCCAATTTGACACCCCTGCTTTTTTCACCAGGAATGAAAGAACAAAGGTGAATCCAATAATATGTTGTGCAATCCTACCTCCTTTCCCAGGTACAATCTTGAACAAACCCAAGACTTACCATCTGTCGTAACGCCTTAGAGTCCTTATTCCGTGGAAATGAGCGCTCCGGGACCCAACGGGACACCAGTCCTTCGGTGGAATTTGCCTGGGCTCGCTGCAGCTTGGCTAATATTGCTTTTTCTTCTTTCTATTGGCAGAAAGTGAGGAATATGGAAGTACAAAACAGAAAGAACAACAAATGGAAGCAGGTGTTTTAAGGCATTATTCCCTGGAGTAAGAATGTCTTGTTCCATAGCCTCTGTTATTTAAGTTCCAGGGACCAGAACATTTGTCTCCTGGATTACGGTGATCTGTTCTCACTTCCTGTCGTCGTCCCCCCAGCAAATTTTAGTCATGTTCCTCCTCCCCACTCCTAGGACTTACCCGTTTCTGGCTGCAGCCCACAATGAAGAAGGTCTCAATGTTATGTTCCTTCAGGTAAGCATTGCGCTCACCCCCGTGCCCTGGCTCTACTTCATAGTCCTCATTCAGGTACTGCAGAGTTGCCTGGGTAATGTGGATCCTCCTATCACAGAAATGTTGTCATTCAACCAAGACAAGTGCTGGAACCCACTGCTCCCACTCTCAGAGATACCCCACCCCGTTATTAGACTTTGTATAGTCTCACTTAAGAGTGGAAGAAGCTACTCTCTCCACAAAGAAGCAATATGGCCCTTCTTTAGCAGCTCTGAGTAAAAGAGCAGGATTGACCAATAAAAATAAGGATAAGTTATATAAGAGGTAAGCTGCAGGGATGCAGATAAAATACTGTGTGGAAGATGGTAGAAAGTCAGAAATCTTGCTGAAGAAGATTTGAACTCATATGGAAATATGGTATAATAATGCTCATAAGGAACTAGAAGTAGAACCGATGTGGAGGTAATATACAGTATTACTTCATTTGGAATATATTACTTCATTTGGATCAGTAAGTCACATGGAAAAATGTAAGGCATTTCCACGTGAGAATTTTGATCCCAGTCACATAACAAGATTGTGCTTTTATATTCCCATATTAACATCCCTGTGGAGCAGCCAAACAAGTTGTCTGTCTAGCTTAACTGTCCCAAATACCCAAGTGCCATAAATCAGTACGTGTGTGGTGGGCCAGTTTTCCACTTATAATAATGTGTCTTCCAATATGCTCATGCCACAACGTCTGACTGGGTGGGCACACTCCAGGTCCCTTCCTTTCTTATAGGACTGAAATAGCGAACCATATTGGTAGTGGTCTCTGGCCTGGGGAAGCACCTTCCCCCTGAAATCTGGCTTTCTGAAAGGCTGTGAAGGCCTAGCGTTGTCCCAGGCTTGGAACAGTGTGAGGCTGGAGCCCAATGAAACGCTAAAGTTTTTTTGCCACCTACTCTTCTCCAACAGAGAGATTAACTCCACATGTTTAGGTAACAGACAAGGAAACATAGAAACATATAAGACTGACGGCAGAAAAAGACCTCATGGTCCATCTAGTCTGCCCTTATACTATTTCCTGTACAGTGGAACCTCGACATACGAGCAGCTCTACTTACGAGCTACTCGAGATAAGAGCTGGGAGGGGAGCGACATTTTTGTTCGCCTCCCGAGCTCACATTCGGGATACGAGCGCCAAGGAGCTGTCCCCTGAAGCCGAACGCTAACTTCCGCGTTCGGCTTCAGGAGACAGCTCCTTGGCGCTCGTATCCCGCGTGTTTTAAAAGGTTGCAGCCGGCCTGGGGGGCTCGGGGGGTGCTGGAAAGCCCCCCAGGCCGGCTGCAACCTTTTAAAACACGCGCGCCGCTTCGCAGCTGTCTCCTGAAGCCGAACGCTAACTTCCGCGTTCGGCGGCAGCGGTTTTTGTTGTTGTTGCACGGATTAATTGACTTTACATTGTTTCCTATGGGAAACAATGTTTCGTCATACGAGCGTTCCGACTTACGAGCCTCCTTCCGGAACCAATTAGTCTCGTAAGTCGGGGTTCTACTGTATTTTATCTTAGGATGGATATATGTTTATACCAGGCATGTTTAAATTAACCACGTCTGCTGGAAGTTTGTTCCAAGCATCTACTACTCTTTCAGTAAAATAATATTTTCTCATGTTGCTTCTGATCTTTCCCCCAACTAACCTCAGATTGTGGCCCCTTGTTCTTGTGCTCACTTTCCTATTAAAAACACTTCCCTCCTGAACCTTATTTAGCCCTTTAACATATTTAAATGTTTCGATCATGTCCCCCCTTTCCCTTATGTCCTCCAGACTATACAGATTGAGTTCATTAAGTCTTTCCTGATACGTTTTATGCTTAAGACCTTCCACCATTCTTGTAGCCCGTCTTTGGACCCGTTCAATTTTGTCAATATCTTTTTGTAAGTGAGGTCTCCAGAACTGAACACAGGAATGGAACAGATTGATTTTAAATCTAAGAGATAAAGAGGCAAGACAAAAAGAAACAATAGGGGGAAAATGGGGTCACACCCAATACTAGCATGACTTTCCCATTTCCAAAACAATTTCCTTCAAAGGAACATGGGCCCATAGAGCAGTGTTTCCCAACCTTGGCAACTTGAAGATATTTGGACTTCAACTCCCAGAATTCCCCAGCCAGCAAATGCTGGCTGGGGATTTCTGGGAGTTGAAGTCCAGATATCTTCAAGTTGCCAAGGTTGGGAAACGCTGCCATAGAGGAAGAGATTCTCCATTTCCTGTTTCAATAAAACTACGATACCTTCTATTAGCATTCACCGTTCTTTCACTCAAAAGCTGAAGGACTCAACTCACCCTGCTTTGCCACCAGCTTCCATGTGATTGGCCAAGGTGACATCATTAGACCAGACATCAAATTGCCACTTGCGCAACCCCAGCACTCCACAGTGCACACGACCACTGTGGATCCCAACACGCATGTTGACGTTGACACCTGTCACTTCCCGCACCAGCCTAGGAGTAAGAGGATGGAATGAATGTCAGAGCAGGTCTCTCTATTTGCACACAAATTCTGGGCACAAAGATATCTTAGATAAGAATCACTCCAACAAAGGGGAAATAATCTTTCTTCTGGGTAGGGAGAAGTGAACGAATATGTCTGTACTACTTTAGCAAGGACAAAACAACAAATCTTCACCCTAAAACGGCTGCTGGAACTGAGAAAGCAATTTAAAACGGTTGTTGGAACACAGAACTTTAAAAAATGCAAACTAGAACCACAATCATAATTCAATAGGATTAAGAAAAAAGGTTGTTGTGAAAAAAAAATGCCTCAGACCGGACAAGATAGTCAATCTAGAATAGTGGGGCAGGAAAGGACATTCAAAATATACCGATCAATATGACACAAAACAATATCCCCATATCCTATGCGGTATGACCGAATGTCTGGTTCAATGTGTTTTATTTGTGTTTTCTCCCTCCCTCCCGCCCTCTTCCTTACCCCCTGGGTGTGTGTGAGATAATAGAATAGAACAGAAACATAGAAACATAGAAGTCTGACGGCAGAAAAAGACCTCATGATCCATCTAGTCTGTCCTTATACTATTTTTTGTATTTTATCTTAGGATGGATATATATCCAGGCATGTTTAAATTCAGTTACTGTGGATTTACCAACCACGTCTGCTGGAAGTTTGTTCCAAGCATCTACTACTCTTTCAGTAAAATAATATTTTCTCATGTTGCTTTTGATCTTTCCCCCAACTAACCTCAGATTGTGCCCCCTTGTTCTTGTGTTGACTTTCCTATTAAAAACACTTCCCTCCTGAAACTTATTTAACCCTTTGACATATTTAAATGTTTCGATCATGTCCCCCTTTTCCCTTCTGTCCTCCAGACTATACAGATTGAGTTCATTCAGTGTTTCCTGATACGTTTTATGCTTAAGACCTTCCACCATTCTTGTAGCCCGTCTTTGGACCCGTTCAATTTTCTCAATATCTTTTTGTAGGTGAGGTCTCCAGAACTGAACACAGTATTCCAAATGTGGTCTCACCAGTGCTCTAAATAGCGGGATCACAATCTCTCTCTTCATTCATTTCAGAATAGAATAGAATAGAATGCACTAAGTATTGTGGTTATCGTATGCATAATAGCTTGCCACAAAAGTGGAGCTACTATTTTTCCAAGTCACCACATAGTCCTACAGATGAATATTTGGACAAAGTGGGGTTGCTCTGAGGAGATTTTGCTCATTTCTATGCTGCTGTTGTTAATGTTAATTTTAAAGATAATCTATCATGCAATTGGCTATACAAAAGCTAAAGATAATATTTCAGAAGAACATGTTTGGAAATCCGCAAGACCTCTGGACATGAATTTTGCCAGACATTTTTTTTTAAAAAAACCCCAGATGTGCTTTCTATTCTATTACCTTGACAATTATCCACAAGGCAATTGACTATGTTCAATGACCTCTTAGAAAAAGAAATAAAATATGAGGGATTAGAAATTAAATTAGCTGCTTGGCTAGGAAAACGCTGTGGCCATAGAGACATGATTCAGATGCAGCAGAAAATCTGCAAATTCATACGGAACATTAAGAGATTGGAATTGACCCTGTAGTGAGAAAAATGCTTGGGCTGCCTGCATCTAATAGGAAAATGCATTTCACAGAGCCTGAAATAGTCTTTACAGCAGATATACTATAAAGAATTGTTGCTTAATACAAGCTTAGGTAAGTAGACCCTGATTCAAACTATAGTACTTCCAAGTTTGTTCCAAAATAGAGGAAATCCGGTATGTTCAAGTTTCAAAACCGTGGAATTACTTCATGAAAGACAGGATTAGTAAATAGTAAGAAAGAAAACAGGATCCACAAATTGGGAGAGAAGAATTATAGGAACAGGGAAAATAGGTTAATAACTACGGTACACACCAAACCTACATACAATGTTTGTATTAATTTTACTAATTTCCTTTTATTAATTTCCTTTTATTAATTTAAGTATTAAATTAATACTTAAAAGATTAAGTAAATACTTTACATGCATTTTTATTATTTCTAATTTTCCTCGAATACGGTTTTAAACGTTTGCTATTATAAATCTGAAATGTGCAATACAGGTAGTCCTTGACTTACGACCACATTCTATCTTGACACATTTGTTAATCACCGCAGTTGTTAAATTAGTTAAACACAGTTCTTAAGTGAATCTGGCTCCCCCATCGACTTTGCTTGTCAGAAGGTTGCAACCCTGGGATATTGCAACTGTTATAAAGAGGAACCAGTTGCCAAGCCTGTGAATTTTGATCATGAGACTATAGGACTGCCACAACGGTCGTTAAGTGTGAAAAATGGTGATGTCACTTTTTTTTCAATGCCGTTGTATCTTCAAGTGGCCACTAAATGAACTGCTGTAAATTCAGGACCATCTATACTGCACACAAACATACTGGCTAGCCTCATCCACTTACTAAGAACTGTGTTGGGTTTTATCACTGTTTGCTGAATATACGCAACTGGCAAAGTTCACACCTCATGCTAAGTTGTACATTTCGGTTTATAATTTCAAGGGCTGAGTTCAAGCGAAACATTCACGGTTGAAGTCAAATGTCTATGTAGGAGCACAGTCAATTGAGATGTTAGGGCAAAGTACTGCCAGTCAATGCTAGAAGTGTTGAATAGTGTGTATCCATTTGCCTCCTAATGCCTATAGATCCCAATCTTGGTTGCTTAAGGGAACTCCAGCCTTATTGCTGTCTACCGAGATCCCTTTGGCTTTCAGCCCCCTCCCCATTATTACGCCCGTCCTTCAGGTGAACACAGTAGCTAACATGGCAAAAACAGGAGTGTTGTGCCTCTCCAAGTTTCACCACGCAAGTTCAAGTCTTGATAAGGGATTTGCTGGGGCAACAAACCTAAAAAAAAAACATATCCGGAAAAGACCTTGGTTTTTGTATTTTTATACAGAGGAAGCTTCTAGGCCACGTGGCTTATAAAGATAATTTTGAAAAAGCATAGACATTGCTCAGTAAAACTTCAGCAGCTGGAGGAGGGACAATGGATAAGGAAGAGAGATGTTCTCAATAGGACTTTTTGTAACTCATAGGGAGACAGCATTTTTTCCTATCCTACCACCAATTAAAGCAATAATAAAAACTGTGGGAAGAAAGCAGAAATTTCTGTAAGGTATACTGTATAGGATTCAGCGGCTGGATCAGTTACCTTCTTAAGCTTCCTAAATGTTGTGTTTGGTTTCAGCTGCTTATGTTGTATCAATGCAACCTATTGTGATTTGTCCAGTTAATCATGGTTAAGCAACCCATTTGATTTAATGAGATGTCACTTAATATTTTGGTTTTCTTTGGACAAATTTTAGCTCTTCCCACAGTTGAATAGCCAAAACTACCAAAGCCATTTCAAAATAAATATGAGTCCAGGGGCTCTCTGCAGGTTACTAAAAATGCATCCATAGGTAAAGGAATAGGGAATAGGTTTTGGGAAATCTATAGAAATGAAGGAAAACGAAAGGATGTGATTTTCTGCATTATGCAAGATATTTTCTGGTCCTGTGAGAAAGAAAAGCCTGAGTGGTTTTTTTTTTACTGTAGGTTCTTGAAACACATACTGTACGTTGCAGGTCAAATTTAGATACAAGAAAGATAATTATGATTGGCATATTGTATGTAGGATAAGCTGATTTAAAAAGTAGGCTAAGTTGGGTTTTATGATAACAGAAATAATCCACAAAGACAACCTCAGGTTTCCAAGTCCCATCTTTTTTTCTTGCTATAAAGAAAAAAACCCAAAGGCTTTCATTTTAATGTTAGATTAATTACCCCCTGCCATGAGTTAATCAGGTTTCTTTCAAACAAAACTGGTGAAGATTAAGCAGAGTTGGAAAAGTCTGGAAAAAAACAACAAGGGGTAATTCACTAAAAAGAGGAAGTTATTTTTTTTTCCTGATCTCATCCCATTCACACTCCTGTGCACAGGTAGCTTTCTAGCCCATTTTCCTCACTGAGGAGTTATCGGTTAGCAGAAGGAGATTCAATAATACTCTTCCCATCTGCTGGTAGTAGCCTGAGAGCAACAATCTTAATTAAAATCACTAGAAGGAGATCAAAGATCCTTTCTTCTTTCTTTCTTTCTTTCTTTGATTTGATTTGATTTGATTTGATTTGATTTGATTTGTATGCCGCCCCTCTCCGAAGACTCGGGGCGGCTAACAGCAATAACAAGATAGCATACAATAATAATCCAATACTAAAAACAATTAAAAACCCATTATTATAAAAACCAAGCATACATACAGACATACCATGCATAAAATTGTAAGGGCCTAGGGGGAAAGAGTATCTCAATTCCCCCATGCCTGGCGGCACAGGTGGGTTTTAAGTAGCTTATGAAAGGCAAGGAGGGTGGGGGCAATTCTAATCTCTGGGGGGAGTTGGTTCCAGAGGGTCGGGGCCGCCACAGGGAAGGCTCTTCCCCTGGGTCCTGCCAAGCGGCCTTGTCCTCTGAGGTCTCTGAAGATAACAAATTTGCATTTGTATGTATGTGTCCCAGCAAGGAGAGGGGGAGGCCTGGCCCCACTCCCTGCCTTGCTGCCTAGTTGGCCTCTAGTTTTCACTGTTATGGGCTGACTGCATCATCATCTCGAGCGGCAGCCACAGTAAAGAGGCTGCAGCAACTCTAATACGTCATATCATTAAGCTCCCAAAGACAAGAATCCATTCATCAAATGCAGGAGTGCTTTGAATAATTTGATGTTCAGGGAGTCCTCAGTTAAACAAGGATAACTGGGACTGGAATTTTCATTGCTAAGCAATCTGACTGGAAAGTGTAATATCTCGTGACCACATTGCTTAGGAGCAGCAGTTCCTGCTGCTGTCTTTAAGTGGATTGTCAAGCGAGCGCCAAGGAAGCTTGGAAACAGGACAGCAGGTAGATAAGGTGCGGCACAAGGCAAAGTGAGAGTACGATGAGACTGGGGTGGTTGCTGCTGGGTGGGGAAGGATGTGTGAGTAGTTCATTAGGTGTGACACAAGTATGGCAGCACTGGCTGCTACCAGGAGGAGATGGTGCATTGGCGGCCCGCAAAGTGTGGCCCGATTGGGCCCAATGTGGCTGCTGTAGAGGAAGGTCCAAGCAGCGTACCGTAGAAACTCGTAACCTTTCCTGCTTGTTTCCCCATTGACTTTGTTTGTGGGAAGGCGGAGGGGAAAGTTGCAAATGGTCATCATGTGACCGTGGGAAACTGAAGCCATCTTAAGTGTTAACAGGTTGCCAAATGTATAGATCATAATTACATGATTGCAGAGTTTCAAGTTTCAAGTTTTATTGGATTTATATGCCGCCCCTCTCCGAAAACTCGGGGCGGCTAACAGCAATCATGAGAATATAAAATAAAATCCTGTGAGGGCTGGAATATCAAGGACTGCCTCTTTTGTTCAGCACCATTGTGGCTTCGAACAGTCGCTGAGAGAGTGGTTCCTAAATGAGGACTTCCTGTGTATCAATGAAGAGGAGCTGACAGCAGCAGATTTAAAACACTGCGATCTGTGACAATTACAATACCGCAATAGTGTGGGGATTTTTGTTACTCTGATAGATAGTAACTTAACCCAATTTCCTCATAAAACACATGCCATATGATCCCACTTCTAATTCCTTTCGCACTATAGGCGAGTATAGAACCACCTGTCAACTAAAGATAATATTCCGTGGCATCTGATGAAGTGTGGAATGAAGCTGTCAATGGCCACTTTAGTAACTCCAGCTGCTCCTCTGAATACCCATTATGTGGGAACGGTATGGTGAATGTGTCCTAGAGCACAGTGTTTCCCAACCTTGGCAACTTGAAGATATCTGGACTTCAACTCCCAGAATTCCCCAGCCAGCACTCGCTGGCTGGGGAATTCTGGGAATTGAAGTCCAAATATCTTCAAGTTGCCAAGGTTGGGAAACACTGCTATAGCGTAAGGGTTCCAACCTTGGCAACTTTAAAACTTGTGAACTCCAACTCCCAGAATTCCTCAGCCAGCAAAGATACAGCACACTGCTATCTTTCCCAGAAATATGAGGCTAGTCACTAGTCTTTGTTTTGAGGCACCAGAGCCTTTATATCTTTAGCTCAGAGAAACTAAGTAGTCTCTAAGGCAGTGTTTTTCAACCAGTGTGCCGTGGCACACTAGTGTGCCGCGAGACATGGTCAGGTGTGCCGCGAAGCTCAGAGAGAGAAAGAAAACAAGAGAGAGAGAAAGAAAGAGAGAGAAAGAAAGAAAGAGCAAGAGAGAGAGAAAGCAAGCAAGAGAGAGAAAGAAAACAAGAGAGAAAGCAAGCAAGAGAAAGAAAGAGAGAGAAAGAGAACAAGAGAGAAAGAAAGCAAGAGAGAGAAAGAAAGAGGGAGGGAAAGTGGGAGAGAGAAAGACATAGAGGGAAGTAGGGAGGGAGAGAGAAAGAGAGCAAAAAAGAGGAAGGAAGAGAGAAAGAAAGAGGGATGGAGAGAGAAAAAAAGAGGGAGAGAAATAGGGAGAGAGAAATAGAGCGAAAGGGAGTAAGAGAGAGAAATTTTTTGTCCAAACTTTTTTTAGCCGCCCCCCGCCCCCTCAATGTGCCCCATGGTTTTGTAAATGGAAAAAATGTGCCGCGGCTCAAAAAAGGTTGAAAATCATTGCTCTAAGGTACCACAAAGCTCTCTGCTATTTTGCTTCAGCAGGCTAATGCAGCTACCATTCTTGGAAAACGTTAACTCAGCAAATCATTAATTCACCAATGACTATGTCCACCTTTCCCAACCCTAGGCAAGTATCCCTCGCGCGCACTCACGAAATTGCCTCGATCATGTCAACACCCATCTCCACGCAGCAATGGGCATGATCAGCCCGTGCCTCTGGCAACCCTGAGACGCAATAGTAGCAATCCCCGAGGATCTTGATGCGAAGGCAATGGTTTTCCTAAAAGAAAAAGAAAAAAGAGGGAGATTCAGAAAAGCCATCAATGCTAACTGCATCCCCTCCAGTCATCTCATCTGAGTTTAATGCTGCTTGCCATACACAGATAAATCACATTAGATAGCTTAACAACTGTTATTTCAAAAGTAATATGAGAATTTGTAGTTTATTGCAAGTTTTTATCCAATACTTGTTCCCAATAATGGAGGGGAGGAGAGGGATTCCTGTTACTTGAAAGAAACTTCAAACTCTAATGAAGTTTATACATCAACATTATGGCCCAGAACTGGTACTGCTTTCAAGGTAGGTACAAAGGAAGCTTAGAAGAGATACTGTATGTTTAGACTATACGATGCACTGGAGTATAAGAGGCAACTTAGTTTTGGGAGAGGAAAATAAGAAAAAAGCTGATTGATGAGTGAATGGGCCCTCTGGAATACCCACAAACAGCTGTTTCCAGAGTTGAACTTTAGCAACAAGTTTGTTCGTTGTGAGCTCTGTGCCTTGCTTTTTCAGCCTGTGAAATCTCCATTCCAGCCTCTCAAATGGAGGTTTCAGAGGCTGAAAAAAGGTCTCTGAAATGGAGGTTTCACAGGCTGTTTGAAACCTCCATTTCAGAGCCTATTTTTTTAAAAAAAAAATTCAGAGAAGTTTTTTTTCAATCCCTGAAACCTCCATTTGAGAGGCTGGATAGGGCTACATTCGATGTATAAGATGCACCCAGATTTTAACTCTCTTTTGGGGGGAAAGATACGTCTTATACTCTGAAAAATACAGTACATATACTACAGCAAAGGCAGAAAAATGTAGCACAAAGAAGACACACAGACCAACAACCCTAGGAAGAATGAGAAGTTACAGGTATACCTCAATTTACAACCATTCATTTAGCGGCTGTTCAAAATTACAATGGCACTGGAAAAAAATAACATGGCTGTTTTTCACATTTATAACCATTGCGGCATCTGTATGATCACATGATCAAAATTTGGGCATTTGGAAACCGGCACATATTTATGGCAGTTGAACTGCCCTAGGGTCATATGATCCACCTTTTTGCAACCTTCCCAGCCACCTTCCGACAAGCAAAGTCAATGAGGCAAGTTAGATTTGATTAACAAGTGCAGGGATTCACTTAACAAATGGGCACCAACTCACTTAACAACTGCTTTCCTTAGCTTTGGAAATTTTGGATCAACTGTGGTCGTTAAGTCAAGGACTACCTGTTCTTGGCAAGGCAAAGAAAACCCAAGGGGACTTTGTGACAGAGATGGTCATAGAAGAAGATATACAATTAGTATTGACTTCTAAGGTAAAGCCATCAACACAATGCCCCTTTCCTCAGAGATCAGTCACCTGGTGACCTTGCTCCCTGAATATAGTGTTTGCTCACTGAGTTTTATAAGGATTACTGCCCAATATATCTAAAAACACTAAGTTCAGGAAATCATCTATTCTGTTGGCCTAGCCCAAGGGTCCCCAAACCTGGCAACTATAAGATTGGAGGACTGGCTAGAGAATTCTGGGAGTTGAAGTCCATCAGTCTTAAAGATGCCAAGTTTGAAAATCTCCGGCCTAGCCTGTTCCTCTCTTACCGCAGCCAGCTTATCAAAACGGGCAAACAATTCATTCAGGGTCATGACCAGTTCTTGTGCTGTGCACTGGGACGCCAAGCTGGTGAAGCCTTCAATGTCAGCAAAGAGAATGCTGTAAGGGGAGAAAAGCAGAAACATATATTAGAACAGAAACAGCCAAAAGCCATTTGGCTCCTTTTTACATATATTCATGAGGCAATTCAGCCAACATCTCCAACCCCACTGACCCACATCTGCCAAGAAATTATGCTATGATCTCCAAATTTCGAACCGAATGATGTGTGTTAACCGTTTGCCCTGTCACTCAAAGTCACAGACACCTATATCCAAAGCATATTTATTACCTGACGTTGTCATGCTTCTGGATATAGATCTTGTGGAACATCATGTCTTCCTTCTTGGTGTTGATGTCCTCCTTCATTTCCATGGCAACATGTTGGGGCAGCACCGAGAGCAAAAGCCGTTCCTGTCAGGGGCCCAGAAAGAAAGGTCCATTATGGTCTTCATTACAGCAATAATTTTGCTGGAATAAATCAAAGACCAAGATCAGAACGTACAACCCACCCCAGTACCAACGCTGTTTTATTTCATACTTTTTTGGGGCCTGCAAGGCATTGCAGAGTTGAGTTGCCATGATATCTGTTAGCACCTCATAATCATTTGACTGGCAGACAGGCTGAAACATAGCAGAAAGGGAGAAGGCCCAAGATGGCAATTTATTACCACACAGGAGAAAAGGGAATCTGTGTTAAAGTTAATGCTCAAGTGTGTGTATAAAGCTTTATATCCTTCTGCCTAGCTAATAAAGTCATGAGGTTCCCTGGAAGAGACCAGTGTTAGTGTTAAATAACTGCAATAAAGTATTCTCTTTCACGGAATCTCTCTAGAAAAAAATGTACTGGCACAGTTAAACTGGATCTGTGGATCACAGACAGAGAGAAGGATAAATTTGGCTTTTATGCATTCTTTCCAGAATTAAAGATCCTGAAATTTAGTGCATAGGGGAATGATGAAATAAACTCCAAAACAATTAGTGTCATTGGTCTCAGGAAGCCAATGCAATTAATTTACAAGCCTACAATATAGGAAGTTGTTCAGCACACATGCCCATGTCCAACTTTAAATACAAAGCAGACAAGTCCAAAGAGCTTAAATTATAGTACAAGATGTAAATGTCACCTAGTTTGCCATCTACCAATGTGCGTTTGCAGGAGAAAGACTCTGAGGATATAATAAATAGTTTGCAGCCTCTAACGGTCAAGAAAAACATTAAAGTAAACTGATCTGCCTACACATGTTTCTAGGAAGAGGATTCTCTTGATTTTAAAAAAGCACAATACTGAATGGTACATTGATGCCTTTCTAAAAAGCAAGCAAAAGTTATAAGATCAAAATCTGAGTAGGACCCTTCCTCACTTAATTCGAACAAAAATAATGGAGAGGATGGAAGAAAAGTTCCATCTGAGAAGGTACTTTGTATATTTAAAACAACAACAACAACCCAGAAATTTTTCATGACCTTGAATTCAAAGAATGGATGCAGTATAAATATGAGAAAGACTCTATTGAATTCTATAAAGCAGCAGTCCCCAACCTTTCCACCTTGGCCACTCACCTTGGAGGAGGGCGCAGGAGGCTTGTGAGTAGCAGGTGCACACACGCACTCAAAGCTCCATTGATGGCAGCGGTGTGCATGCGTGCGCATTTTTGCAAATGGAGATTCACATGTGAGCGGAGGGCGCTGGAATGGAAGCAGCTTGTGCTTGCGCGCAAAGTTCCATTTGCGCTAGTGGAGGATGCTCGCATACAAAGCTCCAATGGGCCTTTGCGCGTCAGTGCCCTCCACACTTTCACAGATGGGGTTTTGCATGCAAGCGCAAGGGCCTACCCCTTGCACAAGTGGAGTTTCATATGCAAGCACGCGTGGCCATCACTCACGCAGCCCGGTTTTAAGCAGGTATTGGGAAGGTTGGGGATCCCTGCGGATATTCAGGGCCCGTTAAAGAGTCTCGGAGTTGAGGCATCCCATCCCCGGGCAACAAAATCATCTCAATATTAACCAAAACATGCAGGAACTCAACATACAGTGCATGCTGTGCTTTCCAAACTCTAACTCCCCATTCCGCCCAACTCTGATTAGCTCCCCACCTGCTGACGGTTTTCACGTTGTAAGTGCAGTCGAGCCTGGATGTAGCCACGTGTTTCCCGGAAGGCCTGGCGCTGTGACACTTCAGCTGGATAGTGGGTGCAGATACCGATGACGTTGGTGCAGAGGAAGATCAAAGCATTTGCAACGAGCTGCAAGCAAGGGAAAGACCCATATAAACTGGGCATAAGAGGAAAAACCAAGTATTTTATGATACACTCCCCCCCCCCCAAAGTCGTTCTAGCTTGGCTTCCACGTTCCCACTGTCTTCGGAAAGAGTCATCCTCCCTCACACCCCAGCCTAAAGAATGAATTAAAAGCTTTGTGCAGGGAAGGCCTCCCAGAACACAATCGGGGTTTTGTACTGCTCTCCCTGCCCCTCTGTTGATGCCCAAGATACCAAAGATTCTGCTGGGGAGAGTGGGTGTCAGGAAGATCCCAACGTTTTTAGGGAGAGAGGATGGGAAGTGACATGTACAATAGCCTTCCTAGGGAGGCAAGTGTGTTTCTGTGGGGAAGGATCCCCATTGGACCAGAATACCTCTGGAACCGCCTTCTACCGCACGAATCCCAGCAGCCGATAAGGTCCCACAGAGTTGGCCTTCTCCGTGTCCCGTCGACCAAATAATGTCAATTGGCGGGCCCCAGGGGAAGAGCCTTCTCTGTGGCGGCCTCGGCCCTCTGGAACCAACTCCCCCGGAGATTAGAACAGCCCCCACCCTCCTTGTCTTTCGCAAGTTACTCAAGACCCACCTATATCACCAGGTATGGGGGAACTAAGACATCTCCCCTAGGCTCTCTTATATTCTATGTTTGGTATTGTATGTGTTATATGGTTTTTTAACAGTTGGGGTTTTTTATATAATTCTTATTATTAGATTTGTTCCATTGTCTATACTGTTTTTTATTGTTGTTGTGAGCCACCCCGAGTCTTCGGAGATGGGCAGCATACAAATCTAATAAATAATAATAATAATAATAATAATAATAATAATAATAATAATAAGGCATGCCTTTCATTTCCAGAGGTCCCTACCCTAGTGCCCAGCTAATAATATGCAAGACTCGTTCCTTTTCAAAAACCCAAGAAGATTATTGCCAATTAGAATAAACAATGCTGGTGTTTAGATGCACTAATAATGCACATAGCTACCTACTGTATATGTTTACATGTTCACATATACTTAGAGTGGTTCTCAACCTGGGGACCCCTTTGGAGGGTCAAATGACCATTTCACAGATTCCTGCCTAAGACCATGGGCAAAGACAATTTCCCCATGGTGTTAGGAACTAAAGCTTCTATTCTGGCGCCTTGGGACATATTTTTACAATCTGACCAATCAGGCGTTTACAGTGGGGGTGTCCCTCTGACCTTCCTGCCAATCAGCTTAAAGCTCTGTTGGAAGAATTGGTGCTAGACTTATGATTGGGGGTCACCACAACATGAGAAACTGTATTAAGGGGTCACGGCATTAGAAAGGTTGAGAACCACTGCTCTAAAGGCATCCACTCCCTGCCTTCGAGCCTCATCTGCCAGGCCAGAGTGATGTAGCAACAGTGCACCTGTGTAAGTAACATCCAAGGGGTCACTTGCTCATCCCTTAAATGATAATTCAATTAATTTAACAGCATTTTCTAACTTGCACACATTGTCCTTGCGCAGATAACACACTCCATAACAAGAAAAAGAGACTTGAAGGGAATAAAACAATTTAGGCAATAAGCTTATTGTCCCAAAGCAACATATCCTCTCAGGCAGGGGTGGGTTCCTGCTGGTTTGGACCAGATCGCCCGAACCAGTAGCGACCTGCTAGTAATGTGAAGATGACATCACAGATCTGGTTCTTTCTGTCCCAGTCTGCATGCACTACCATCTTTTTTTCCCCAGAATTTTTGTTGATTTTTTTTGTGTGTGTTTGGATGGCTTCTCCTAGTTCTCTGCTTTGAAAAAAGCCTTCCCGCCTGCCCCTGGATTAATACCAACCTTTATTTCTTCACTCGAAGCACAGCTGAGCAACTCCTCAGTTGTGTTTCAGGCTGAAACCACCTTCTGAGCATGTGCAGAAACAAATTCACAGGAGGATACGTGTGGAATGTTGTGATGCGAACTGGTGGCGGAGGTAAGTGGAACCCACCCCTGCTCTCAGGCCGGGGCACAGACTCCCAGTCTGAGTTTTGGCATGACCAAACGGGAGTCTACACATGAATGCTGCACGCAAGCCCCATGATGGAAGAAAGGCAGATTACTAGCAGGCTTTGTGAGCAGGTAAGGCAGCTATTGTTTTTAATATTGGATTTGTATACTATGTATTGTTTGTTGCCAGCTGCTCCAAGTCCTCTGAGAGGGGCGGCATACAAATCTAATAAATAATAATAATGATTTTTAATCATCAATACCAAATTACTATTGTACACTGTTTTATTGTCGCTGTTAGCCGCCCCGAGTCTCTGGAGAGGAGCGGCATACAAATCCAATAAATAAATAAATAAATAAATAAAATAATAATAATAATAATAATTATTATTATTGTTGTTGTTGTTTTGTTGTTATTGTTGTTTTGTTGTTTTTATTATTATTATTATTATTATTATTATTATTATTATTATTATTATTATTATTATGTCAGTACAGCACAGCAAACGATTTCACTATGTTGGATTTCGTATTTCATCACCAGTCGGGCGCTTCCCAAGCACTTAGGACTGCGTGATGTAGCGGCGAATTATGTTTGCCTATCCCAGTAAAGTGGCCTTTTGCAATTGACAGATGGAGATTTTGTCAATTCCGATGGTTTTCAAATGTCCACTGAGATCCTTTGGCACTGCGCCCAGCGTGCCAAGTACTACTGGGACCACTTTCACTGGCTTATGCCAGAGTCGTTGCAGCTCGATTTTTAGATCTTCGTATTTCACTAATTTCTCTAGCTGCTTCTCCTCAATTCTGCTGTCTCCTGGGATTGCGATGTCGATGATTCATACTTTCTTTTTCTCCACGATCACAATATCTGGGGTGTTATGCTTCAGAATTCGGTCAGTCTGAAGTCGGAAGTCCCACAGTAGTTTTGCTTGCTCATTTTCGACCACTTTTTCGGGCTTATGGTCCCACCAGTTGTTGTTGTTGTTGTTGTTGTTGTTGTTGTTGTTGTTGTTGTTGTTATTATTGATAATGAGGTCAAGTGAGGTAGAAAATCAACCTAATAACCGCAGGGGGTCTGTTCAAATCAACCAGGCAGAAGTCATACCATTATAATTCTGCGGTGTGTCTGCTTCGCCTTACTGAAATATTATAATAATTGTGCCCTGCCCTGCCAGTTTATTGTAAGCTCTGGAAAGCAAAAACAACAACGGAGTTTTGAATCGTTGACAAGCAGTAAGTTACTAGGAAGGCAGAGTAGCCAAAGAAGCCAAAAGTCCATTTTTCAACAGAGGTCAGCTTAAGGTTTCCCCATACAATAACCAGAGTTCATGCCTGGGAGGGAAACTGATGGGGCTGAATGGAGGCCAAGATTACTGGCACTGAATGCTGTCTTGAAAGTGAAATGCTTTGCGAGTTTTAACAGTTTCCTCTGGCATTAATTCCTACTGGGCACCAGAATGTCGCCACTGTTTCTTGCCTTGATGTTCTGCAGTCACCGAGATAGAGTAAAAATATCACGAGCGACAGCACAACAGCCTCTTCCGGGCCTGTTTACAATCCTTTCACACAGAGCCACCATGTAGGCAGAGGGGCTGCCGTCCAGAAGTCACAGTGCTTCCAGCACAAAAACATTCACAAAGTTCCATAAAACATTTCCAAAGCAAGTTAAGAAATCTAGTTAAAAGGGTACTTGCGCTTGGTTAAATGAAAGAAAACAGACTCCGCAGGCCTAAAAAAAAAAAAAATCAGTTCTCTTAACAGAACAGCCCTATTTATATTCCAAAATGAAAACATCTCTCCGCAGTAATTAACACAGACATATTCAGCTACAGAGTGTAATAACTAGTCCAGAATTACCAGCTAAGTGCTTGCTAAAACCACTGCTACAGTGTTCAGAAACAAAGATTTAGCTAACTGTAATTTCAGCAGTTACAACCTGACATCTGGATTTGTAATTTGACAGAACAGTGTAAGACAACCTACACACACCATTACTGTTTGAAGTCATTAACTGAGCTTACACAACAAAATAAACCATAATCCATCATACCCACACTGGGTTGGAGATAGTATAGTTAATAGATTCCTGCTCTGGGCATTGCATTGGACTAGGTCAGGGGTAGGCAAAGTTGGCTCTTCTATGACATGTGGACTTCAACTCCCAGAATCCCTGAGCTAGTTTGATTGATTGATTTGATTTAATTTGATTTGTATGCCGCCCCTCTCTGCAGACTCGGGGCGGCTCACAACAATAATAAAACAATGTATAACAAATCTAATATTTAAGTAACTAAAAACCCCTTATTAAAAAGCAAAACATACAGTGGACAAGGCCATTGGAGCTGTGAGTTCCGCCACCTATTTACTGGATCCGTGTCCCTCCTGGCTGGTTTCGGCCAGCAGGGAGGTGACACGGAGCTGGGTCCAGGAGATTGTCAACGCTTCTTTGGGGAGGGGGTCCTTCCCGGATCCCTACAAGGAGGCACTTGTGCGCCCCCTCCTCAAGAAGCCTTCCCTGGACCCAGCCATTCTCAACAACTATCGACCAGTCTCCAACCTTCCCTTTATGGGGAAGGTTGTTGAGAAGGTGGTGGCGCTCCAGCTCCAGTGGTCCTTGGAAGAAGCCGATTATCTAGGTCCTCAGCAGTCAGGATTCAGGCCCGGCTACAGCACGGAAACTGCTTTGGTCGCGCTGATGGATGATCTCTGTCGGGCCCGGGACAGGGGTTTATCCTCTGTCCTGGTGCTTCTTGACCTCTCAGCGGCTTTCGATACCATCGACCATGGTATCCTTCTGCACCGGCTGGAGGGGTTGGGAGTGGGAGGCACTGTCCTTCAGTGGTTCTCTTCCTACCTCTCTGGCCGGTCGCAGTCGGTGTTAGTGGGGGGTCAGAGGTCGACCTCTAGGTTACTCCCTTGTGGGGTGCCTCAGGGGTCGGTCCTCTCCCCCCTACTATTTAATATCTACATGAAACCGCTGGGTGAGATCATCCAAGGGCATGGGGTGAGGTATCATCAGTATGCAGATGATACCCAGCTTTACATCTCCACCCCTTGTCCAGTCGGCGAAGCAGTGGAAGTGATGTGCCGGTGCTTGGAGGCTGTTGGGGTCTGGATGGGTGTCAACAGACTCAAACTCAACCCGGATAAGACGGAGTGGCTGTGGGTTTTGCCTCCCAAGGACAATTCCATCTGTCCATCCATCACCCTGGGGGGGGAGTCACTAACCCCCTCAGAGAGGGTCCGCAACTTGGGCGTCCTCCTCGATCCACAGCTCACATTAGAGAAACATCTTTCAGCTGTGGCGAGGGGGGCGTTTGCCCAGGTTCGTCTGGTGCACCAGTTGCGGCCCTATTTGGACCGGGAGTCACTGCTCACAGTCACTCATGCCCTCATCACCTCAAGGCTCGACTACTGTAACGCTCTCTACATGGGGCTACCTTTGAAAAGTGTTCGGAAACTTCAGATCGTGCAGAATGCAGCTGCGAGAGCTATCATGGGCTTTCCTAAATTTGCCCATGTCACACCAACACTCCGCAGTCTGCATTGGTTGCCGATCAGTTTCCGGTCACAATTCAAAGTGTTGGTTATGACCTATAAAGCCCTTCATGGCACCGGACCAGAATATCTCCGGGACCGCCTTCTGCCGCACGAATCCCAGCGACCAGTTAGGTCCCACAGAGTTGGCCTTCTCCGGGTCCCGTCAACTAAACAATGTCGTTTGGCGGGACCCAGGGGAAGAGCCTTCTCTGTGGCGGCCCCGACCCTTTGGAATCAACTCCCCCCAGATATCAGAGTTGCCCCCACCCTCCTAGCCTTTCGTAAGCTCCTTAAAACCCACCTCTGTCGTCAGGCATGGGGGAATTGACATGTTCCTTCCCCCTAGGCTTATAAAATTTGTGTATGGTATGCTAGTGTGTATGATTGGTTTTTAACTTGTGGTGTTCTTAAAATTAATTTAATATTGGATTTGTCTTGTATTGCTGTTGCTGTGAGCCGCCCCGAGTCTGCGGAGAGGGGCGGCATACAAATCTGATTAAACTTAAACTTAAACTTAACATACAAACATACCATACATAAATTGTATAGACCTGGGGGGAGGGGATATCTCAAGTCCCTCATGCCTGACGGCAAAGGTGGGTTTTAAGAAGTTTACGAAAGGCAAGGAGGGTGGGGGCAATTCTGATCTCTGGGGGGAGCTGGTTCCAGAGGGTCGGGGCCGCCACAGAGAAGGCTCTTCCCCTGGATCCCGCCAAATGACATTGTTTAGTTGATGGGACCCGGAGAAGGCCAACTCTGTGGGACCTAACTGGTCACTGGGATTTGTGCGGCAGAAGGCGGTCCCAGAGGTATTCTGGTACAATGCCATGAAGGGCTTTATAAGTCATAACCAACACTTTGAATTGTGACTGGAAACTGATCGGCAACCAGTGCAGACTGCATTCTGCACGATCTGAAGTTCCCGAACACTCTTCAAAGGTTGCCCCATGTAGAGAGCGTTACAGTAGTTGAGCCTCGAGGTGATGAGGGCATGAGTGACTGTGAGCAGTGACTCCCGGTCTAAATAGGGCCGCAACTGGTGCACCAGGCGAACCTGGGCAAACGCCCCCCTCGCCACAGCTGAAAGATGTTTCTCTAATATGAGCTGTGGATCAATAAGGACGCCCGAGTTGCGGACCTTCTCTGAGGGGGTCAGTAATTTCCCCCCCCCCCAGAGTTATGGACGGACAGATAGAATTGTCCTTGGGAGGCAAAACCCACAGCCACTCCGTCTTATCAGGGTTGAGTTTGAGTCTGTTGACACCCAAACAGACCCTAACAGCCTCCAGGCACTGGCACATCCCATCCACTGCTTTGCTGACTGGACATGGGGTGGAGATGTACAACTAGGTATCATCCGCGTACTGATGATACCTCACCCTATGCCCTTGGATGATCTCGCCCAGCGGTTTCATGTAGATATTAAATAGCAGGGGGGAGAGGACCGACCCCTCAGGCACCCCACAAGGGAGAAGCCTAGGGGTCGACCTCTGACCCCACCAATACCAACTGCGACCGACCGGAGAGGTAGGAGGAGAACCACTGAAGAACAGTGCCTCCCACTCCCAACCCCACCAGCTGGCGCAGAAGGATACCATGGTCGATGGTATCGAAAGTATGATTGGCTTAGGAATTTTGGGGATTGAAGTCCACAAGTCATAGATGAGCCAACTTTGCCTACCCCTGGACTAGGTAATACATTCAACTTTTCCATTCTATGATTCTATAATGATAAGAGTTTGTCTGGTTTTGGCTTAGCATATTGAGTGAATTCAGTCTGTGAAGTTTGGAGACCACAATTAGCATAATATATAAATCCAATCAGTTATGGCTAAGCAATACTAGCTCTGAACAATGTATGAAACTACCGTATTTTTCGGTGTATAAGATGTACCTTTCCCCCCCCTAAAAGAGGCTGATAATTAGGGTGCGTCTTATACTCTGAATATAGCTTCCCCCACCCCAGCCCTAAATAGCTCCTAACAATTTTCCCAGCTCTTACCTTGCAGGCTATTTCATTGTTTCTCTCTGTGAAGAATGTTTTCCAAGCCCTAAGTCTTTGCAGGAGTTCATTTTATTAACTTGCTCTTAGTAAGTTTCTTTCCAGCCCTATCGAGGTACTAACGAAGTTCCCAGCTCTTACCAGCTTGCAAGTTCTTTCATTGTTACTCTTGCCAAGAACGTTTTCCAAACCCTGTCTTTAATTTTTTTTTCATTGTCTATTTGCTCCAAATATTTCTTTTCAGCCCTAACCAGGTGCTAAGGATGTTCCCAGCTTTTACCAGCTTCCAAGCTCTTTCATTGTTACTCTCTGCAAAGAAGAATGTTTTCCAAGCCCTAAGTCTTTGCAAGGTTTTTTCCATTGCTCTACTTGCTCAGACTGTTTCTTTCCATGTGCTAATGATGTTCCCAGATCTTACTGGCTTGCAAGCTCTTTCATTGTTACTCTCTCAGAATAAATTCTTAAGCCCTTAATCAGGGGATAAAATAATGTGCTAAAGCTGACCAGACTAAGGATGCTAGCCACATGAATACCTGGTAAGCAGATTCTTTTCCCTATTTTCCTCCCCCAAAACTAAGGTGCATCTTATACTCCCGTGCGTCTTATACTCTGAAAAATAAGGTAATAGATTATTTCACACACTTAAAGGACTGAGCATCAAGGGATGCTGCTGATCAGGAATATTCATCCTGCAAGAAAAGGAGACATGCCCTGCGTACAACCATGCCTTGATCTGAACCAATTCCGAATGCTTGTCCATAGGAGCTTAATGGTACGAGGGAGTTTTCAGCTATTCTTAATTTCAATTCAGCCAGTTTCTAACCAGCGTGGTCAATGACCAGAGGATTGTGGGAGTTGTAGTCCAACGTAACAGTCCGATTGCCCTACTGCTGATGAAACTCATGATTGTCTACTGACTGATGGTTAGTTTTCCAGAATCTCAGGAAGCTTTCACATCACCTATAGACTTGCTTCTTCTTTTCAACAAAATGGAGACGTCATGGATTGAAACTTGGATGGTGTGCATGGAAATATATGCACGGCTATACCACTGACCTTTGAAACATCCACTTTCTTTTCAGATAATGCTTGCCATCTGCTGCTTCTGAACAAACCTGTATGATATATAGGCATGTGTGTCCATGCATATAAACTCTGCTGCTGGGTTACATTTCTAGCTGAATAAATATTATTCGGCCAATTAAGGTAACCAAACATCACAGACCTGTTTATTTATCTGGGAACTACTTACTAGGTTCTTATTACTTGATACCTCTGGTGTGGCTTACTCCCAATTCCTTCCATGAAATAGCTTGCAACAGTGATGGATACTCAACATTTGTGAAACGTCACCCCACAGCATGGACAAATTCTCAGTCTGATATTAATTCACAGAGTGGAAAAAAACTGTAATCTTCCCCAAGCCAGGAAAGGTTCTTCATAAAAAAATAAATACGCAATGAAAAAGGCTTTATTTGCTATTGCTTCTTGGTGCCTTGACACAAAACTAGAATTTATAGTTACTGTATCTTGCTACTGTACTTGGGCACCCATGAGAGAGATGACATTTTACACCATAAATCAAGGTTGTGAAATGTGTGTTTCCCTAAATATTGCTGGATTATACTTGCCATCCATCCTTTCCTATACTGATGCTGACTAAAGCTGGTGGGAACAGGAATTTAATATCATCTAGAACAGTGATGGCTAACCTTTTGGTTGTCACGTGTCGAAAGTACCCATAATGCAATGTGCGTATGACCCTCCCCTGTGTGCCTCATCCCCCCACACACATGTGCACCTTAGTACCCCACTCCCTGTGCATGCGTATGCATCTCTGGCATACATCCCTCCCCCACGCATGCACAGCAGAGGCCTGAAATTTAGCTGGCCAGTAGGAGGCGTACGTGCACACGCTAAGGAGCTAAACTAAGGCGACGGCTTGCTTGCCATCAAGGAGGGCGCTCCGTGCCACCTTTGGCAAACATGCCATAGGTTCACCATGACGAATCTAGAAGGTGATGGGCTCTCCAACCCCAGCAATCTTACTTTAAAGGGAACTAGGGACTAAAAGGCTCTTAGAAACATAGAAATATAGAAGATTGAAGGCAGAAAAAGACCTCATGGTCCATCTAGTCTGCCCTTATACTATTTCCTGTATTTTATCTTAGGATGGATCTATGTTTATCCCAGGCATGTTTAAATTCAGGTACTGTGGATTTACCACCCATGTCTGCTGGAAGTTTGTTCCAAGCATCTACTACTCTTTCATTAAAATAATATTTTCTCACGTTGCTTCTGATCTTCCCCCCAACTAACCTCAGATTGTGCCCCCTTGTCCTTGTGTTCACTTTCCTATTAAAACCGCTTCCCTCCTGAACCTTATTTAACCCTTTAACATATTTAAATGTTTCAATCATGTCCCCCCTTTCCCTTCTGTCCTCTAGACCAGGGGTCCCCAACCACCGGGCCGCGGACCAGTACCGGGCCGCGGGGCATGTTGCACCGGTCCGTGGAGTCAGCAGCTGCCGGCCCTCATGCCGCCACCCCCTCCCTCCAGCGCTTCGCCTCCCGCCGGGCAAGAGGCCTCGGGAGACAGGTTCTGCCGGCCACAGGACAATGGATGGGACAGAGGGGCGGGAAGGACCGAGAGGCTCAAGCCTCTTTTGGCTTCTGCCGCGGGGCGCTTTTGCGTTTTTGGCTGGGGGGAGGCAGGAGGGCCAGCCTGACCCCCTCTCTCCAGCGCTTAGCTCCCGCTGGGCAAGAGGGCTTGGGAGGCAGGTTCTGCCGGCCACAGGACGATGGCGGGAAAGAGGGGCGGGGAGGACCAGCACCCCCATGCTTAATCCCGCCCCCAACCACGCCCCTTTCCGCCCCCACTGGGTCATAGAAAAATTGTCTTGCTGAAACTGGTCCCTGGTGGAAAAAACGTTGGGGACCACTGCTCTAGACTATACAGATTGAGCCCATTAAATCTTTCCTGATAAGTTTTATGCTTAAGACCTTCCACCATTTTTGTAACCAGTCTTTGGACCCATTCAATTTTATCAATACCTTTTTGTAGGTGAGGTCTCCAGATCACAATCTCCCTCTTCCTGCTTAGTATACCTCTAGTTATGCAGCCAAGTGTTCTACTTGCTTTCCCTACTGATCACCCATTTTGAGACTGTCAGAAATCACTATCCCCTAAATCCTTCTCTTCTGAAGTTTTTGCTAACACAGAACTGCCAATACAATACTCAGATTGCATTACTTTACAATTGGAAACATTAAACTGCAGTTTCCATTGCTTTGACCACTTATCTAGTAAAGCTAAATCATTTGCCATATTACAGATGCCTCCAGGAATATCAACCCTATTGCACACTTTAGAGTCATCGGCAAATAGGCAAACCTTCCCTACCAAACTTCCTCTATGTCACTCACAAACATATTGCACACTTTAAAAAGAATAGGACCCAGAACAGACCCTTGGGGCACACCGCTTGTAACCAGGCTCTGCTCAGAATACTCGCCATTAACAACAACCCTCTGATGTCTATGCTTCAGCCAGCTGTAAATCCATTGAATTATCCAGGGATTAAGTCCAATCTTCACTAGCTTATCTATCAGCTCTTTATGTGGCGCCATATCAAAGGCTTTGCTGAAGTCCAGATAGGCAATACCACAGCACCACCTCCATCCAACACCTTTGTGACAAAGTCAAAGAAATCAATGAGGTTAGTCTGACATGATTTGCCCTCAGTAAAGCCATGCTGGTTTGGGTCCAATAAGTTATTGATTTTTAGGTGCTGATTTATCCTCTTTTTGAGTAGAGTCTCCATAATTTTAACTATAACTGATGTCAAGCTAACTGGCCTGTAGTTACCGGCTTCTTCTCTACTGTCCTTCTTGTGGATAGGCACAACATTGGCCATTCTCCAATCATCAGGAACATCTTCCAGAATTGCTTTTAGTACCATGGATCCTAAGTACATATCTATAAACTAGGGGACCCTAAACGCTTCACCTCATCAACCCCCTCATGGTTTCAAACTGCTCATCAACCCCTCTCCTCCCAAAATGTTATATGAAAATAATTTAATAACTACCATGTTAATAATACTATTAATAATGATGATAGCAATGACAACTGTTTGGGGATCACTTTGGGTAAACCTGATATAAAATACAGATTAAATCCTATAGTGCCTCTAGTTTTACTGAGGCAAACTAATTTTGTCTGCAGTTTTCAATGGAGGCTAACATGAACATCTCTCTTGCAAATGACCCTAACTTTGTTAAGGACCTAAGTGTACTTATCTCTGACGATTTATGCTCCAAAACTCACTGTAACAGCATTGCTAAAAAAAACATTAAGAGTTGTAAACTTAGTTTTGTGAGGCTTTTTTTCTGGAAAAATTGTAATTGTTAATTAGAACTTATAAAACTTAATTATTAGATTTGTTACCATGTACAGTGGAACCTTAAGATACGAACTTAATTGGTGCCGGGGGGAGGTTCGTAAGACGAAAGGTTCGTAAGACGGAACATTGTTTCCCATAGGAAACAATGTAAAGTCAATTAATCCGTGCAACCAAAAAAAAAAACGCAAAAAAAAACGCTGCCGCCCGGCTGTCACATTTTAAAACAGCCTGGGGGCTTCTCAGCGACCTCCCCAACGCCGGGTTCGGCATTGGGGAGGTCGCCGAGAAGCCCCCAGGCTGTTTTAAAAGGTGACAGCCGGGCTGGGGGGGTTGCTGGGAACATCGTCGCGGGAGGCAGGAGATGATCGGGCGACCGGAGCAGCAACACCGCTGCCGTCGCCGCCACATCCGGCTCGGCTTCCCTGGCTGCTTGGCCGGGGGGGGGGGCTCGGGTGAAAGGGGCTGCAGACGCAGAGATTTGCCTCCCACCCCTCGCCCGTGCCGCCGGCGCGTCATCTTCCCTCCCAGACAAAAAAGGCTGGCTTTCGGGGAGGAAGGGGCGTGCTCGGCTCTGCGTCTCCAGCCCCTTTCGGCCAAGCCTCCAGGGAATCCGGGCCGGGCGTGGCGGTGAGGGGCTGGAGATGCAGAGCCGAGCACGCCCCTTCCTCCCCGAAAGCTGGCCTTTTTGTCTGGGAGGGAAGATGACGCGCCGGCAGCACAGGCGAGGGGTGGGAGGCAAATCTGCGTCTCCAGCCACTTTCGGCCGAGCCCCCCCCGGCCAAGCAGCCAGGGAAGCCGAGCCGGGCGTGGAACATCGGCGCGGGAGGCAGGAGACAATCGGGCGACCGGAGCAGCAACACTGCCGCCGTCACCGCCACGCCCGGCCCGGATTCCCTGGCTGTTTGGCCAGGGAGGCTCGGCCGAAAGGGGCTGGAGACGCAGAGCCGAGCACGCCTCTTACTCCCCGAAAGCCGGCCTTTTTGTCTGGGAGGGAAGATGACGCGCCGGCAGCACGGGCGAGGGGTGGGAGGCAAATCTGCGTCTCCAGCCCCTTTCCTCCGAGCCCCGCCGGCCAAGCAGCCAGGGAAGCCGAGCTGGGCGTGGCAGGGAACATCGGCTGGAGACGCAGAGACGCAGAGATTTGCCTCCCGCCCCTCGCCCGTGCCGCCGGCGCGTCATCTTCCCTCCCAGACAAAAAGGCCGGCTTTCGGGGAGGAAGGGGCGTGCTCGGCTCTGCGTCTCCAGCCCCTTTCGGCCGAGCCTCCACTGCCAAGCAGCCAGGGAAGCCGAGCCGGGCGTGGCGGCGACGGCGGCGGCGCTGCTACTCCGGTCACCCGGTCCTCTCCTGCCTCCCGCACCAATGTTCCCCGCTGCATCAGGCGCTGCCAGCCCCGAGTCAGACACACCCTCGCCGCCACCACCACAGCACCCAGTCGCTGCCCGCCCCGTCTTGCTGGAGGTCTAGCCGGAGCCTGAGCCGGGCCCACTCGGCCGCGTCTCCTCGCCCACCCAGGATGCTGACCTGCTGCCTCGCCCCGCGCCCGTCGCCGCCCCGATCCTGCGCCTCCTCCTTCCCCCCCAGCCAAAAATACAAAGGCAGTCTGCCGCCGCCCACGGGGCAATGGGAAGCTGAAGCCGCCGGCGGTTTCAGCCTCCCTTTGCTGAGCGCTGCTTCGCCCTTGCCTGTCATCTTGGCTCAAGCGGAGACCGTCTTTGTGTTTTTGGCTGGGGGGAGGGAGTCAGGAAGGTCTTCCTGCTCCCCCCCCCCCAGCAAAAAACACAAAGACGGTCTGCCGCCGCCTGCTTGAGCCAGGATGACAGGCAGGGCGAAGCAGCGTGGAGCAAAGGGAGGCTGAAACCGCGTTGTCTTGGGAGAAGTACAGTACTGGTGGGAGACGACAGCTGGGCAGCGGGACTTCTCAGAGGCCTCCGGAACCCGAACTTCCGGGTTCAGTGTTCGGGAGGTCGCCGAGAAGCCCCGCCACCCGGCTGTCACCTTTTAAAACAGCCGGGGGGTTTGCCGTTCGTAAGATGAAAAATGTTCGTAAGAAGAGGCAAATTTTTTCTGAACCCCGGGTTCGTATCTCGGGTTGTTCGTAAGACGAGGGGTTCGTATCTTGAGGTACCACTGTATTGTTTTTATCACTGTTCTGAGCCGCCCCGAGTCTACAGAGAGGGGCGGCATACAAATCTAATTAATAATAATAATAATAATAATAATAATAATAATAATAATAATAATAACAACAACAACAACAACAACAACAATAACAATAATGCAGCTAGACCAATTTTAGAGTATTCTTCAACTGTTTGGAATCCTCACCATCTATCTGACATCACTAAAATCGAGCGGAAATTTCAGTTTCAGTCACAAATTGACTTCCATGGACCCTATTTCAAACTTAAGTGATCAGTAGAGGGGCATGCATAGGTGCACTAATGTGCCTATCGTCCCTGTCATTGTATTTTTATTCTCTTATTCTTGTTCTCGTTTCATTTGACAAATTCCAATAAATAAAATAAGTAAATAAACAGGGTGGGTAAATGCTTCCTTTCATTGTGAATTTCTGATAGGTGGAAACTGAATCTTGAATGTTAGCTCAGATTCCAAAATCTGCTAATCTCAAGACTGTTAAATGATACTCAGATTATTACCATTAAGAATTGGAACAGAGGAAAACAATCTGGGTTCAAAAGATGTTGACGAACCAGTATCTCTCACTGCTGGCCATGCTGAATTCAACTGCTGGGATTTCTGGTTCAGGAATATCTGGATATACAGTACTTAGTTTCTCTGTCTTAGACTATCTGAAATAATTCAAAGGACCAAAGAAGCAATTCTAATAACAGTAGTAACAATAATAACAACAACAGAGTTGGAAGGGACCTTCGAGGTCTTCTAGTCCAACCCACTGCTACACTACTTCAGACAGATGGTTATCCAACATCTACTTTAAAACTTTCAGTGTTGGAGCATTCACAACTTCTGGAGGAAATATCTCTTTGTATGTATCTTGGGCAGCAAATTCAAGACATGGTGGCTGGAAGCATGGAACCCAAACTTAATTGGACTACCAAACTAAGCCTGTTTCCAGTTTAGTGCTACACTAAGCAATAAACTAGCCAAGCAGGCAACACAATACAAGATGGAATTGCTAAAATTTCCCTCCCACTCCCAAAAAACCACCTTCAAATCCACAACTTAGATTAAAAATTGTACTACAGTTGCTATATTTTTAAATAATCTTGTTAAGTGTATTGTGCAATATCCAAGCTACAAGTAACTATTCTGTGAACAATAATAATGATGATGATTATTAACAACATAATCAACTAACTACATCCTAGCTGATTAGCAACATCCTTAAATTTCCCTTTGGAAGGAAACAAGAAATAAAGAGATGATAGCATTGTAGCACAGGGCCGTATATACAGACATGCCACCAAACTTCAAATTTTCAGTGAGCTGATAACTTCATTACTGCCTAAGTGTGACACTGGCTACATTCCTCCATCTTCAGTTCAGACTTCCTTAGTCATGGCGATAGTCAGCCGTATCTCTGAATGATTAATACCCGTCTTCAGAAACAGCACTGTCAATGATGGGCAGCAGCCGATGCAGTCAGGTGCTCCGTCCCACTAGGACAGGGGTAGGCAAAGTTGGCTCTTCTACGACATGTGGACTTCAACTCCCAGAATTTCTGAGCTAGCGTGATTGGCTCAGGAATTCTGGGAGTTGAAGTCCACAAGTCATAGAAGAGTCAACTTTGCCTACCCTTGGGCTAGGAAATTCTGGGAGGGGCACATATCCACACACACGCGTGATATTTCAGCAAGCAAAATCTCATGTGAGGATGCTCGCAAGGGCAAGATTTCAGCAATTTTTGTTGATTTTTTTGCTTCGGCACATGCACGGAAGCAAAAATATCAGTGAAAATCTCCGAAATGTCACTCTCGCGCACATCCTCACGTAAGATATCGCTTGCTGTGCATGCACAGAAGCCAGATCTCACACCGACAGGCGCACACGCCCCTGCCGGATGTGTGGGCACCCACGACAGCCTCAAAGGGCGCACAGGTAGCCCCGAAGACGAGTATCCTTTCTCTGGGCACTGTGGACAGTTAATAAACAAGATCCCCTGGATCGGGGTAGGCAAAGTTGGCTCTTCTATGTCATGTGGACTCCAACTCCCAGAACTCCTGAGCTAGCACGATTGGCCCAGGAATTCTGGGAGTTGAAGTCCACAAGTCATAGAAGAGAAAACTTTGCCTACCCCTGCCCTGGATTATAATTAACACTTTTCTCCAGGCTATTTCTGCAAGAAATAAGAAGAATGTGAGCTTTTGAAATTTTTAGTTCCTAACTTCTATAGAGAAATTGAGCTTTCCCTACTCCTACTGAGGAATTGAAGAAAAGAGGAAAGGCAGCTTCTCTATTTTACACCCATCTGCCATACACTATCCATACATGTTATCATTCCAATTCATGCCATGCTGTTCTGTTTGTTTGTTTTTTTACCCCTATTCAATAGCTCACAATCATAACCCAAAACTTTTTATTGCATGGAACAATGTTCAACACTGGAGTAATCATTTATTTATTACTAATTAGATTTCTATGCCGCCCTTTTCCGCAGACTCAGGGCGGCTCACAACAAAATCAATACAACAATACAATATATAAGATATCAATAGTATTCTTCCCTTTTTTTTCCTTTCTTTACTCTTCCTCCCTTTTTTCTTTCCTTTTCTCCTTTTTTCCCTCTTTTCTTTCTTTTTCCTTTTCACCCTGTATAAACTTAGTCTAGGTTTATGCGATAAGACAACTATGTAACTAAATAAGAACAAACCATTGTAAATATACTTAATTGATATCAAATATATAAAGAAGAATGGTAAACTGCTGGAATGTAAACTTCAAAACCTCAACCAATGTCAAACATGTTTGTTAATTTTGATTATTTTAATTGTTTAATAAAGTTTATTTAAAAAAAAAAAAGAAATCTAAATTTAAAATTAGATCTAAAACGCCGATACATCAAAAACAATCGTCCACATTCATCCCATAAACATTCCAATCAATGGCCTGAGCTAGGTGTAACACTGAACGGCCCCAAGCCTTGAAGGACAGGAGAGTGGGGGCGGTAGGAATCCCTGGAGGGAGTTGATTCCAGAGTCAGTAACCCCCAGAGGGGAAAGGATCAGTTCTGGTTGGTCTCCGTTCCACAGCATATTTCAGTAAATACTTTCCTACACTTAAGGCCCTGGAAGATGTAGGAATGCTTTGATGATCTCGGGCTGACCCTTCCCAGATACCTAGCCTCTTCGGAAACATTTACTCTCTTTACCAGCCTCTGCCTAAGGGAGGGTCATTGGGAGCCGGTTGGATTGGCCTTTGCTTCCAGTAAGGAAGCATTCCTGCCCTAGGATCAGAAGGAAAGGAATAATACTGCATACTAGTTAATTGAGTGAATGAGGCAGAGGGATAAAGGGGAAGTGGGGTTGGGTAAGAAGATGAAAATTTTGCACGACTGAATTTCCCCCACCCACTCCCACCGTTACCTGTTACAATATTTGATTAATAAAAAAGCATTTTACTATCTGTTGTGGTTGGCTCTGGCCCAGCTCCTGCCCCAAGGAATGTGGAGGTGGATGCAGGGGAAACATCAACATGTCATAGGCCTGTTTTATTACCGACAGAGTCAGGTAGTGCAGTTTCCTCGGACGAAGAAGAAGGTGAGGGTGACTTGGAAGAGGGGGGCTTGGCACACAGCCCAGGAAGCCAATCTCCATTATCTTCGGTCGATTCGGATGAGGAAGTGTTAGACCCACGCATGCGCAGAATTCTGCATCGAAGAGACCAATTGAAGAAATACTACAGGAGATAAAAGAGGCCACCTGTGTTTGGGTGGGGCTCCAGTAATTAGAGCTGCTGATGTAAATAGCAGCGTGCTGGCTTGGCCGTTGTGGAAGATTATCTGATCGTTGTTCTTCAGGACCGTGCCTTGCTGTTTCCGGACGTTGTTGATTTTTCACGACTTTGAAACCAAAGCAGAGCAAAGTGTGTGTGTTTCACTTCGTGGAAGAAGGAGGGCTGTGACGTTCCTTCACAGCTGCTAGCTAAGTACTTAAGGACTGATTAAGGGGATTGTACAGACTACCAGGTTGTTTTGGGACGAGTGCTCTTTGCAATACAAATGGGTGCTTTGTTTCTTTTGAATTGTTGTGATGAAGAACATTGTTTTTGAACTTTCAAGTGTGTGTGTGTCTGAAATTTGTATCCTTGAATTTTCAGGAGACTCATACCATAGAGCTCGGCAGAACACTATCTATCCTCAGAATAATTTTTTAAAAATCACCTGACGTTCATAACTAATGAAAAAACCCGCAGAGCTCCTACGTTTGGGGGGAAGTGGAGAGAACAAGCTGTAAATCTGCAGGGTTTGGGGTTTTTTTAAGTCTCTGAGAAGGCATCTGAGTGCAGCAACACAGGTATGTCATCACAGGAGCATCAGATCATTGTTCTATGCAGCCTCCCACACACACACTTGTGGCTCATTCCCCTCCTGCCGTCTTCTCCCTCTTTACGCATACATTATGGGTCTGAGTATTGCATTATCGCTATGCCATCATTTGCCATCACAAGTTTAATGATTCCTGTTGAAGGAGAACGTTAGGTGGCTTTAGAACATCTTAATTGCAGTGTACCTGGTGCAATGTTCCTTCACTGAATCTGACAGATTTCAAAAGGATAAATTATCTAAAGAAAAGGGAAGATTCTGTTGTTGCGTTTTAGGAGGGAAAAAAAGAAATGAAAGCACAAATGGGTGATCGACTATGTGTTGACATAGATCTGGCTAAGCTTTCACATTTTCTATCCAGATGTGCATAGTGAAAAACAAATTCTTTCTCTAATCCAACTGAGTACAGTAATGCGCACTACCTTCACTTATAACCAACCATTTAGTGAGTTTTTGAAGTTGGAACAACACTGAAATGACTTACAGCCTGTTTTTCATAATTACAGGGTCACATGATCCACGGATGCTTGGTAACTGGCTTGTATTTATGACGGTAACTGCACACCAGGACAATTAGACACAAGAACAGTTTTCTCCCAAATGCCATCACTCTGCTAAACAAATAATTCCCTCACCAGCATCGCACTATTCACTAAGGCTGCATTACTATTAGTCTTCTCATTGCTCTTCTCAATCCTCCCATTTATGACTGTATGACTGTAACTTGTTGCTGGTATCCTTACGATTTATATTAATATTTATTGTTTCCTCATTGCTTATTTTTAGCCTATGACAATCATTAAGTGATTCTTGACAAATATATCTTTTTTAAAAATGTACCCTGAGAGCATATGCACCAAAGAAAATTTCCTTGTGTGTCCAATCACACTTGGCCAATCAAGAATTCTATCCTATTCTATTCTATTCTATTCTATTCTATTCTATTCTCTATCCTATCCTATCCTAGTATCCCAGGGTCATGTGACCATCTCTGTGACCTCTGAGAAGCAAAGTCAATAGGAAAGCCAGATTCACTTAACGATTGTATTGCCAACAACTCCCGCAATGATCAACAACTATGGCAAGAAAAGCTATAAAATGAAGCAAAACTCAATAACTATCTTGCTTAACAACAGAAACATTGGGCTCAATCGTGGGTCGCAAGTCGAGAATTACCTGTAATATGGAACCAATCCAAAAACTTCTTTCCATAATATGATGCTCTCCAGAGCCAATGGGCTTATCCTAAATCAGGTTACACAGCACTGGCTGTCCAGTAATGATAATACAATGATGCCCCACGTGCAAAGGCTTAAGGAGGGGGCTGCTGGACCACCCACCAATAAATGCAACAGGTTAGGAAGCATTTTCTGTCTAACCCTGCAGCAACATTCAACGACCTGGACTTTCCCATCCCCCCTCCTACAATCTCTTCTCATCCACATTATTAAAACATTTCTTCATTCATCCAGAATATAGATAAGATTAGGAGAATGGCAGTGTAAAAACAATGGGGAGAGTTGAAGAGAGGATGTACAGGAACTGGAGGAATCGGTGCATATGTAGAATTCATTGCAATAGCAAAGGAGACGAAGCAACATGACGGGTTTATACAAATGGGCTCTTCGATCGTCCAGCCTTTAGCTTAAAAACCACTATTTTCAGAAGATAAATAAGAGATGCTGTGAATACTACAGCTACCTTGGTAGTGCCAATTCCAGCTGTGTATGATTTCTAGGCAAACTTCCACTAGCATTAAAACTGGAACCTAGACAATAACCAGCAGTAGAGAAAAGCAAGCTCAAACGCATTCATCACCAAAATTCCAGAGATCAAGCTATAGTTTAATGGAATGGAGGGTATGCGTATTCCACTTAGCTCCATCCACAATTGGAGCGATTGTGGGGATGGGGAAAAGGTCATAGAACTTGCTCCCTGCCATATTATTCAAGGGGCCTCATTCATTCTTCATTCATTCATTTTGCTTGATGGGAAGACTTCAGTTTCCTGATCTGGCCCCTTGCCTACTCCCTTTAAAAAGTCTTTGCCACCTTTAGACAGCTTAGTCTTTTATAGTCTTCCTTCAACACCAAAGGCTTCCTCAGTGAAAGGCTACACATTTTTTTACTACCACTGTGGGTGTGGCTTATTTTGTGGGTGTGGTTTGCTGGCCATGTGACCAGGTGTGAGTGGCTTAATCATGAGACTGGGTTGGCTTAAAGGTGGCCAACTTGATGTCACTCACATCAATTATTTATTTATTTATTTATTTATTTATTTATTTATTTATTTATTTATTTATTTATTTATTTATTTATTGGATTTGTATGCCGCCCCTCTCCGTAGATTCGGGGCGGCTAACAACAGTGGTAAAAACAACATGTGACAATCCAATACTAAAATAGCTAAAAACTCTTATTATAAAACCAATCATACATACAAACATACCATGCATAAATTGTAGAAGCCTAGGGGGAAAGAATATCTCAGTTCCCCCATGCCTGATGGCAGAGGTGGGTTTTAAGGAGCTTACGAAAGGCAAGGAGGGTGGGGGCTATTCTAATCTCTGGGGAGAGTTGATTCCAGAGGGCCGGGGCTGCCACAGAGAAGGCTCTTCCCCTGGGCCCCGCCACACAACATTGTTTAGTTGACGGGACCCAGAGAAGACCCACTCTGTGGGACCTAACTGATCGCTGGGATTCGTGCGGCAGGGTTAGGGTTAGGGTGCCTGGCCTCTCCTTGCCTCAAAGAGATACAATTTCCCTATCTATTTACTATTACTCAACATCCAAAATATACTATTTAATTCTATGTACGCTGCTCAAAAAAAATAAAGGGAACACTTAAATAACACAATATAACTCCAAGTAAATCAAACTTCTGTGAAATCAAACTGTCCACTTAGGAAGCAACACTGATTGATAATAAATTTCACAGGCTGTTGTGCACATTCAACTTCGTACAGAACAAAGTATTCAATGAGAATATTTCATTCATTCAGCTCTAGGATGTGTTATTTGAGTGTTCCCTTTATTTTTTTTGAGCATTATATATATGCCATATGTGTACATACATATTATACACAGGCACACAAAAATAAACATTATCTACTATATAAACTGTATATGTATGTACACACACACGCAGGCACACACAGCTCTTGTAAAATTATACACATTTAACCTCATTTACTGCCAGAGGAAAAACATACCCAGACCCCGGAAGGGAAAAAAAGAAAAAAAATCAATTTTTTTCTACCGGTTCTGCGTACCTGACCGTACCCGTAGGAGCCCATCACTGGCTATCCTTCAACAAAGCATCTTCAATTAGTACTGCACAGGGTTTCTCTTCTGCCCCACCCACCAAGTTCTACATTGATCTTTATCACCGAGGAGCTGCACCATCTCTTTCCTCAGCCCAGGGCTAGGCAAAGTTGGCTCTTCTGTGACTTGTGGACTTCAACTCCCAGAATTCCTGAGCCAATCATGCTAGCTCAGGAATTCTGGGAGTTGAAGTCCATATGCCATAGAAGAGCCAACTTTGCCTACCCCTGCCTCAGCCCAACTTTCCCCCATACCTGCTTCCAAACGAAGGAGTCCGCACTGTTCTGGTACCAAGAAATCACCAGGTGAAGGACAGCCAGCAAGGCTCCAGCCAGCACTGCTACCCGCATGCGTACAGGCAGAAGGGTGTAGATGATGTAGATGAAGAAGATGCTCCACCAGACCCCCTCGGAGGCACTCCGCGGAGAGACCCGGAGGGTGCCCAGAGCCTGCACTCCACACAGCGCCACAATGACCAGGTAGCTCACCACCCACATGCAGTTCTGGTGGAAGCCAGTCCGGTTGCAGAGGACCATGAGGGAGAGGAAGAGGGCAGCAGCCACGGCAAGGGCAGTGGTGTAGGACACGTCGGGAGAGCCAGGCACACAGTGGAAGAGCAGCATGATGGCACACGCTAGCACCAAGACACCCATCAGCACCGTCAGCGAACTCTGGTTCATCTGGAAGAAGTAGCGCTGGTAGAGGCGCTCCAGCTTGGCCGAGCGGAAGCGCTTAGAGCGGAATACTTGCAGGAGGCGCCAGCCGCAGTCGCTGAAAGACAGCCCTTTGGCCTCAATCCCCATGTCGCCACCATCCTCAAATCCCAGGTCCACAGCTTTGAGCCCCAAATCTCCGGTCCCGGAACCAGGCGGAAGCGATGTCGGTGGCTTCTTGCCATAGTGGTCTTCCTGCCAAGAACAGTTCAACCCCAGCGCCACGCTGCCTCTGCGCTCCAGCTCTTGGTCCTGTAAGCAGCTCATGTAGCGTGGGCCACAAAGTGCTGGGCGATGGCGCTTGGGCCCATTGCGCTCCCCCCAAGCAGTCTTCCGCTCATCCACTTTGGGCACCAGGATGCCACTAAACCAGGACATGCTGTGGGGAAAAGAGAGAGAAAAGAGTTTTAGAAGCAGCTTTGGAAAGGAGATCTCTTTTCTCCAAAGAGAACAAGGTGCATGCTAATTTTTTTAAAAAAATCTATCTATATATATCTTTAGTAAAAGAAACTATAGTAAGATGGAGAGGAAGAATTTTTATTTAGATTTTTAAGAATTGACAATGTTGTATAAAATTTTTAGACGAGGAGAGTGCACCAGTGTGCCTTTCGTCCCCTGTCCAATTGTCTCTCCTTTATCTCATATATCTTTTCTTCCTTTCATATATCTTCTCCTTTATTTTTATATATTTTCTTTTATATATTACTTTTATATATTTTATATTTTCTTTTATATATTACTACATGTCTATTCTCTTCAATATGTATTGTGTATTGGATGGATGGATGGATGGATGGATAGATGGATAGATGGATAGATAGATAGATAGATAGATAGATAGATAGATAGATAGATAGATAGATAGATAGATAAAAAGAGCCTCCATTGAGTGAATAATAAGAAAGGAAAAGTTTATATATGATTGATTTTAAGCATTGTTGTTGTGTTTATAATTATATATTGTTTTATTTTATGGTGGAGAAAATAACATTTTATACCCGAGAACAAGGTGCTTGCTATTCCCCCAAATAGTTCAAGGGGCATGAACAGCTTCCACTGCAGGAATCACGCCTGGTGAAGTGTAATCCGGTGGGATGGAAGTCCCTTTGTGTTCCTATTCTCCTGCAGAGTCCAGGCCTTTTGCATGCACAAAGCCCCGGGGAAACAACAGATCTCCTGCTCCCCCCCCCCCCTCTATGAGGAATGTTTTCAGCCAAAGTCATTTGACTCATAGCACAAGAACGTAGCTCAGGGAGAAAAGACCAGGCTTGAGGGGCAGGAGACACAGCCAGGGGGAACATGACAGAGGAGCACAGGGGAGAGACAAGACCCTGCCAAATGCCAGATTGTGGGCAAAAAAAGCATCCAGGAGAGTCTACAGAGGAGAGTTTGAACACCTGTGGGGAGAAAAATGTTTCTGTTGCGGAATAGAACTCTGCAAAGAACCCTCAAGGGACAACAGATCTATGTGACAGATCATTTGTTCGCCCTTGGGGAAGCCCCAGTACCCCAAATACGAACTGAATAATCAAATTATCACAGATAATCCCCATTCGGTTAAAGACCTTGGTATGCTAATAACAAAAGATTTAAGTGCCAAAGCCCACTGCAACAATATAGCCAAGAAGGCCTCAAGAGTTGTAAACCTAATCCTACATAGCTTCTGCTCCCGCAATCTCACACTACTTACTAGAGCTTACAAAACTTTTGCCAGACCCATCCTCGAATACAGCTCATCTGTTTGGAACCTATATCGCATCTCAGACATTAACACCCTTGAAAATGTCCAAAGATACTTCACCAGAAGAGCCCTTCACTCCTCCACTCGAAATAGAATACCCTACGAGACTAGACTTTCAATCCTGGGCCTAGAAAGTTTAGAACTAAGATGCCTTAAACAAGATCTAAGTATTGCCCACAAGATCATATGCTGCAATGTCCTGCCTGTCGGCGACTACTTCAGCTTCAACCACAACAACACAAGAGCACACAACAAACTTAATATTAAGCGCTCCAAACTTGACTGTAAAAAATATGACTTCAGTAACCGAGTTGTCGAAGCGTGGAACTCATTACCGGACTCCATAGTGTCATCCCCAATCCCCCAACACTTTACCCTTAGATTATCTACGGTTGATCTATCCAGATTCCTAAGAGGTCAGTAAGGGGCGAGTACAAGTGCACTACAGTGCCTTCCGTCCCCTGTCCTATTGCTCTCCTATATCTCCTATACCTTTCTTCTATTCCTATATCTCTTCGTCTATTCTTTCATTGATATGTTCTATTACTATATCTTCTTTTCTATTATTTCTTAAATATATTTTACTATGAGTATCTCCTCTATAACCTTCATCATGTATTTTACTATGTGTACAGTATATAGATATATACCCACTAAAACCCTCATTGTGTATTGGACAAAATAAATAAATAATACCTGGAAGGCCCCTAGGAATAGGGCACAATGAGGCGACATGGGTCTCCGTAAGGGAGCACCCTCCGGGTCAGGTTTCTTATTTCCTCTTCATCAAGCTTGGGCGACAACCTGCAGGAAGAAGACACACTGTCAGCGGGTCACACATTCGCTTTCCATTCAACGGCTGAAGCACCAGCTGTACTCATTCCCTGGATCTCAAAGGTAGGAGTTTCCCACCATCCCCATCCCCCATCCACAACTCCTTACTCATCCACATCTCTCCTTGCACCCTTCCCATTTCAGGCCGTTTCGAACTGATAGCTTGCTTCCTTTCACATCCAAACGGACATTTGTGTCTGTTTGGTTCACCTGGTGCACCAGTTGCGGCCCTATTTGGACCGGGACTCACTGCTCACAGTCACTCATGCCCTCATCACCTCGAGGCTCGACTACTGCAACGCTCTCTACATGGGGCTACCTTTGAAAAGTGTTCGGAAACTTCAGATCGTGCAGAATGCAGCTGCGAGAGCTATCATGGGCTTCCCTAGGTATGCCCATTTTACACCAACACTCTGCAGTTTGCATTGGTTGCCGATCAGTTTCCGGTCACAATTCAAAGTGTTGGTTATGACCTATAAAGCCCTTCAGGGCATCGGACCAGAATACATCCGGGTCAACCTTCTGCCGCACAAATCTCAGCGACAGGTTAGGTCCCACAGAATCAGTCTTCTTTGGGTCCCGTCAACTAAACAATGTTGTCTGGCGAGACCCAGGGGAAAAGCCTTCTCTGTGGTGGCCCCGACCCTCTGGAACCAGCTCCCCTTGGGGATCAGAATTGCCCACACCCTCCTTGCCTTTCGCAAGCTCCTTAAAACCCACCTTTGTCATCAGGCTTGGGAGAACTGAACTACCCTTTTCCCCCTAGGCCTATAAAATTTATGCATGGTATGTTCGTGTGTATGTTTGGTTTTAATAAGTGTTTTTAAATTATTTTAAACATTAGATTTGTTACATGCTGTTTATTACTTTTGTTAGCCGCCCCGAGTCTACGGAGAGGGGCGGCATACAAATCTAATAAATAAATAAAATAAATAAATTTCTGTAAAGAATGGTCTACTTATGCACCCTCTCCTTCCCTACCCTTCCCACATTACCCCCGATGACACTGCGGGAGATATGTGCAGTGCACATCGTTAAAAAAATGCAGATTACATTCGTTGCAAAAAGTACAGCATTAAGAGAAAAAAAATCAGTTTAACTTCAAACAAGACCACCAGCAGGAACTGGCTTCAGTTTGCAACTCTCCACTATCCTGGGGAGAATCTAATCCAGCCAGCCAAATATCAGCTGTATATCCCGAGGTTGCTCTAGTAACAAAACAGCTATCAGTATGCTAATGTTATCTTCATCCCACAAGACAGATCTCAACTGTCCAACCCAATTTAAGCCATGTCCCTGCATTCAACCTTAACAGAGTAATCAAACAACTGTGTAGTGCCTTGACCACTAAACCTTCTTTTGCAAGGTCTGGAAAGGACAGGAGGAGGATGTGGGGCAGAGGTCCTACCTAATCTCCTTTTCCAGGGCCCTACCTGGTCTTTCAACACATGGAATTCTTGAGGTGGAAACTTAAAAGGCTTAGAGACAGCATGCACAGCCTTGTAGTCCATCAAAGGCCCTGGGCTTTAGGACAGGTCAAATACAAATGAAGAAATTGAATTATTGGGCTAACCAGAAGTTAGAATCATACAATACAGTTATTAAATCCATTTGAGAGGGGTTTGCATAACACAATGGTTCTCAACCTTTCTAATGCTGCGACCCCTTAAAACAGTTCCTCATGTTGTGGTGACCTCCAACCATAAGTCTAGCACCAATTCTCCCAACGGGGCTTTAAGCTGATTGGCAGGAAGGTCAGAGGGACAACCTCACTGTAAACACCTGATTGGTGGGATTGTAAAAATATGTTCCAAGGCGCAAGATTAGAGGCTTTAGTTACTCACACCATGGGAAATTTCTTTTCCAATGGTCTTAGGAGACCCCTGTGAAATGGTCATTTGACCCCCCAAAGGGGTCCGACTCCTGATTCCCAGGTTGAGAACCACTGGTAACACATTGAATTATCAGTTAACTAATTGGGCTGGATCTGCACAACAAGCTAAACCAGCCTGTTGTTATTGTTTTTTTAAATACAACCAAACTTAAAGTTAACCAAGCTTAGTATGATGCATGTAAAAAATTATTTAGCTGATCTGGTTAACTGCCAAGTTAATTAAGAATTAAGAGGGGCTTGGAACATCCTTCATCCTAATTCAGCAGGGATGGTGAACCTTTTAGACACCGAGTACCCAAACTGCGCAAGCGCACATGGCCAAACTGAAAAGCGCATGAACAAACATGGATATGTGCGCATGTGTGCACATGCACACATGCGCAGCAGAGACTCAAAGACCAGCTGGCCGACAGGAGGCAGGGCATCCCAACACTGGCAGTAGGGCAAGAGGTAAGATCTTTTTCTTTCGTGAGCTTCAGTTTCATCGTTTGCACGGAAGCTCACAAAACAAACACCATGGAGATCTGACATGGGGCGACAGCACCCATGCTAGCCGAGAAGGCTCTTCATGCCACCTCTGGCATGCGTGCCATAAGTTCTCCATCAGAGCCCTAGGGAGAAAAGGCCATCATTAAACACCTCGGTGGAAGGTCCTGTTCCACAAAGGCACACACACACACATAGTAAAATACATGATGAAGGTTATAGAGGAGATACTCATAGTAACATATATCTAAGAAAGAATAGAAAAGAAGGTATAGTAATAGAACATATCTATGAAAGAATAGAAGAGATATAGGAATAGAAGAAAGGTATAGGAGGTATAGGAGAGCAATAGGACAGGGGACGGAAGGCACTCTAGTGCACTTGTACTCGCCCCTATATTTAGTTCAATTTCATCAACAGCTTTGAAGAATGCTTTGGCCCTCCGACTTAACATTATAATCACAACCCATAACTAAGAAGAGGTTGAGAGCATGGCAAGGTCAAGTCGGATTGATTGACAGGAGGACCAATATCTTAGATCCTCAGGTCCAAAGACTTATGAGACAAACGTAGACTATAGAGACCAAGAAAGGAGCACAAAGACACACAGAGAAAGATTCAAGGCAACTGTTATTTTTAACCTGAAAGACTAACGTGCCTCACTATACCCTTGAAACAGAAAGGTTATCTTGGTTTCACTAAGAATATCTAGTCCTTGACTTATAGCCATTATGACCCTTTGAAGTTAAAGCAGCACTGAACAAAAGTGACTCATGGCCATTTTTCAGACTTACGACCATTTCAGCTTCCCCATAGCCATGCGGGCAAAATTCAGATGCTTGGCAACTGGCATGTATTTACAGTTGTCCTCGAGTCATCTGATCACCATTCCCATGTGGCTTCCGACAAGCAAGGTCAACGCGGGAAGAGTGTTTCCCTTAACAAGCACACAAAATTCATTAAAACTGCAATGATTTGCTTAACAACTGTGTCAAAAACACCATGGGAAAGTGGGGCATCATTCACTCAACAACTACTTTGCTTATCAATAGAAACTGTGGGCTCCATTGTGGCTGTATAAGTGCAGACAATAGTTTTTTAATATCCAGGGCAGTGATGGCGGACCTTTTTTTCCCTCCGGTGGCGAAAGAGCAAGCACATGTGCCCACACCCATAATTCACATACACGAGTGCCCATACCCATAATTCAATGCCTGGGGAGAGCGAAAACCCATTCCCCCAACCCTCAGAGGCCCTCTGGAGGTTGGAAGCAACCTGTTTCCCAACTTCTGGTGGGCCCAGTAGGCTCATGTTTCGTTCTCCCCAGGCTCCAAAGGCTTCCCTAGAGCCAGGGGTGAGTAAAAACGCCCTTCCCCATCTCCCTGGAGGCTCTCTGGGAGCCAAAAACACCCTCCCAAAGGCTCTGTGCAAACCAGAAACAGCTGGCTGGTGCACACATGCACGTTGGAGCTGAGCTAGGGCAACTGCTTCTGTGCCAGCAGAAACGGCTCTGTGTACCAGCTTTGGCACCTGTGCCATAGGTTCACCATCAGTGATCTAGGGTGACACCATCTTAAATTTAATGCCACCTTTCTTCTACGTAGTGGTTGTCAACCTGGAGGTCGGGACCCCTTTGGGAGTCGAATGACCATTTCACAGGCGTCGCCTAAGACCATGATAAAGACAAATTTCCCATGGTGTTAGGAACTAAAGTTTCTATTCTGGCACCTGGGAACAGATTTTTACAACCAACCAATGTGGCATTTACAGTGGAGGGTATCTCTCTGACTTTCCTGCCAATCAGCTCTGTTGTGAGAATTGGCGCTATGCTTATGGTTGGGGGTCACCACAACATAAGGAACTGTATTAAGGGGCTGCGACGTTAGAAAGGTTGAGAACCACTGAAAGCCATAAACAGGCAAGAGGCTTTTTAAAAAGGGGCTGTCCAAATGACAAGCTTTCAATTTCACTCCCAGAAACTAATTATCATTTACTCCCATTGAATAAGAGGAGGGTGAGTGTGCAGCCACTTGTCAGCCCTGCCCAGACAATGAATGTAATCACAAAGGAATAAATTTACTAATACCTGAAATAAATATCCTCTTCAGAAAATATTGGGCTAGAAAAGATCACTAAACCCATTACAACTTTCTTCAACCTGGTTATCCTTTTCATATGTGGGTGTCACCTCCCCAAGTTTTCAAAAAAGGGGCTGTTATCTGGGAATTTGGGGAGTTGAGAGGCGGCCCCGACTCTCTGGAACCAGCTCTCCCCAGAGATTAGAACTGCCCCTACCCTCCTTGCCTTTCGTAAACTCCTTAAAACCCACCTTTGTCGTCAGGCATGGGGGAACTGAAATATCTCCCCTGGGGTATGGTATGCTTGTATGTATGTCTGTTTAATAATGGGGTTTTTAAAATATCTTAAATTGTAAATTATTAGATTTGTTATAAACTGTTTTTATTGTGTTGTGAGCCGCCCCGAGTCTACGGAGAGGGGCGGCATACAAATCTAATAAACATAAACATACAACAGAAATATTTCCTGGTTGAGAAGGTTGTTTGTGATATAAAAACAATCTGTAGAATCCCGAAGATAGCAAGACTCTTCCCTATCCCATCTCCTGTACTTGCTATCTCATCCAATCTTTGCCACCAACAGCAGCAGCAACCAAAGACAAAAGGATCTTTATAATTAGAGCTCTACCAATATTCAAATGTTCATCTTCAGGGTTCTCAAGCTATGGATTCGGATGCCCAGGGAGACACAAGCAACTTTTGCAAGACAGAACTGGAACACTTGTGAAAGGTCCCTCCTGTTTTGTCTCAAAAAGCTCAAGCAAGTATAAAACCTGGTCATATTTTGAGAATTGGCTCTCCATCCAAACTGTCCCTCACCACAGCTGCTCTGTTAGTTTTATTCACAAGGAACACTCACACGCCTTGATTTGGCCTTCTCAGGGTTATGAGGAACGGTTTGAGAAGGCCCGAATTAGCTCCTTAAACCAACAACTCAAAATCTCCCTATGTTGTGCCCTCTAGGGTTTATCCTGGTGTTGTGACCCAATGAGTTTTGAAGTGCTGCTTTCGTGTGAATGGAAGAGCATCTCCCAACATTGCCTCTATCGGCAGCCTAACTTGCAATTCAGCATGAAACCAAACTGGAATAGTTTTCTCCTTTCAAACTGTATTTGTCTTGACTGTCAGCCAAACCCAGAGCTGGTTTTAGCTCCAGCTTCTTCAGAGAATGATTCCAATACCATTCAAACAGAATTGTTGTCTTCATCTATTCTGGGAGATGGGGACAGTGTTATGATAGCACCCTATCACAGGCAGTCAGGAAACACATCAAAATACAACTCTTCCTCCTGCCCCCTCTGAAGCCAAGCAGAATAACCCCATCCTAATCCATCAGGACTCTGGCCAAGTCATCGTCTCCAACTGTGGGACACAGCCGCCGGAGTAAGACACAAGTACAGCTTCGTGGCAGGCTGTAGATATAGGACAGAGGTTGTTGTGCAGAATAAAGTGACAGAAGCAAGTTTGGGAGAGGGGGAAAAAAGCTTTCGACCAAATATCACTAAAATAGCACATCTCAGAATTCACTTTTCCCAGCAAGAGTGTTTCACTCTCCCAAATGCAGAAATAATAATAATCAAATGATACAATAAGAATACCAACAGGGATTGAACTGCAACAGTAGCTAGATGTGCCTAGTAATTGTGTGCGTGTGTGCGTGTGTGTGTGTGAGAGAGAGAGAGAGAGAGAGAGAGAAAGAGATTTAGCAATTACAGGTTGTCCTCAACTTACAACCGTTCCCTTAGTGACCATTCAAAGATACAACTACACTGAAAAAAAAGGACCTATGCCCATTTTTCACACTCACAACCACTGCACCATCCCCATGGCCACTTAATTTACAATTGGATGCTTGACAACTGACTCACAATTGTGACAGTTGAAGTGTCCCAGGATTTGTGGTTCCCTTCTGTTACTGATTTAATAACCGCAGTGATTCAGTTAAACAAATGCGGCAAGAAAAAGTTGTAAAAGGGGGCAAAACTAATTTCACACCCTCACTCACCAACACACATTTCAAGCTCACTTGTGGGTCGTAAGTTGACAACTACCTGTTCAGTAATAGATGGGTCTGACCCATTCTCCACTGGCTAATTTTGGGCCCATCCACTTCACAGAGCTATCCTTGTGGAGGAGACAGGCATATAGCTTCACCCTCTGAGAAAAAAGAGTTCTGGATAAATTTAATACCATCTTGATCTGGCCACTAAATGATGAAGGTTTTTTTTAATGGGTTTTAGATTATTTTATATTGCTTTTATTTGTTGTATGCTGCCCAGAGTCCGGAAGGAGGAGTTGGGCAGCCTATATGTGTTTATGTATGTATGTATGTATGTATGTATGTATGTATGTATGTATGTATGTATATGTGTGTGTCTGCATCACATGTTTTTGCTGATAATCAAATGATATATATATGTGTTAGCTTCATGCTGCTTTGAACATAGTTTCAACTATATTCAACTATATTCAAAGCAGCATGAAGCTGGCAAGTTCAGCCTGATGATGGTGAATGTGATTTCACCGAACCTTCGCATAGACACTCAAAATATTACACAGGGTAAAACCTGAACTCAGAACAATCTACATACATTACCCGTGAAAATCTACAAAAACAAACATATATACATATGTACATATGTACATATATACATACATACATACATATATATATATATATATATATGAAAGAAAGAAAGAAAGAAAGAAAGAAAGAAAGAAAGAAAGAAAGAAAGAAAGAAAAAAGTCAGGATACATATAAACAACCCTAATCTTTTTTTTTTTTGTGGCAGAGTGCACGCCAGGCCTTTGAGCAAGTTCCCCACAGCCCTGGAGTGCAGGTTACAGGTCAACATTCTTTCTCTCTCCCACCCCTCTGGTCCTCCTCCTGCCTGGCCACTGCTTACAATATTGCATAGGAGAGAAAGCCCCACATCCTTTCCTTCACTCTCAACCCCCACAACATGCTTCCGAAAAAAGCAGGTTCCATACAAGCTTTTGTAGGAAGCATGTGCAGAACGGACAGAGAACAACACAGGAGTTGGGGGGGGGAGGTTATGGAAAGCCCACCTGTTCCTCTTCACCCCCTCCAGACCTGAGAAGCGGAAGAGTTGCACAGCTTAGCCTTCATCTCTTTCTGGCCCCAACCATCCCTTTTACTGGGAGGCAGCCCAGAAAAACCAACATTTGAGGGAGGGGGGAACAAAAAAAAGCAACCGTAGCCGGTCTGGGACAGTCCAGGCCATACATTTCACACATGTGCAGGTCTCCCCCCCCCCCCGCCATGAAATGAATTCGAATAATTCTGAGGCCTTTTCGCCTGGAAACATCCGATGCGAAAGAGAACGGGGACTTATTTACACGTCGGCGTACTCGAGACGAGTCTGAGGAGCCCATTCTGAGGGTGGAGGGAGAGGGGGGGGGCGGTTTGTAGCAGTGGGAACTTTCCCGGGCGCTGAGCAACTCCAGCGCCTTCCAAGAGGGGCCCGGAGCCCGCGTACCGGACAGGTGTCCCCATTTTTCCCCCTCGCAGGCTCCGCAGCTGCCGGCCTGCCGCGCGCGCCCCCCCAAACCTAAGCCGAGACTCTCCCCCTCGTGCGTCGCCCGCCAGAGCCGAAGTAGAGGCGGCCTAAATGGGCTGCCCCGCTCCTCTTCCCGGTCCTTCCTTCCTCTCTCTCTCTCTCATCCTTCTCAAGGTTTCCCAAAGGCCCGGCCTCTCCGGAGCCGCCTGTCCCACGTCCCCCCTCCCTCCAGCCCGACTCGGCTCCAGAGGCGCAAGGCGGTCGGATCCTCCGGCTCCTCCTTTTGCGCGCCCGGCAAGCCCGCAGTTGCGCCCCGTTCCTCTCCCTCCCTCCCGCCGTCCGTCCCCTCCATTCACCTCGCAACGCCCGAGCGGGTTTCGGTTGGAAAGGCCGGGGCCGACCGTCTTCTGGGGCCGGCGGGGAGGATAAGCGGGCACCGTCTCCTCAACCCTCCTTACGCTCAGCGGGCTCTCGTCTCCCGGCCCTTCGCTCGGGGGTGCTGGTTGTTTTTTGTTTTTGTTTTTACGGCGTGTCCCCCGCTCTTCGCCGCCGCCGCCTCTTCTCCATTCCTGCCTGCTCGCTCTGGGCCCGTCCCCTCCGTCCGTCCCTCCCTCCCGCGTTGTCCAGGGTAAACGCCCTCTAGCCCGGATCCACAAGGCTCGGCCCGCTCCGTGTGTGCGCTCCCGACCGGGGATCGGCGAGCGGGGAGGCCTTAAAGGCACAAGATCCCTTTTGTCGCCTTCCCTTGGATCCCTTCTCTCTCTCTCTCCCACCCCCGCCGGCTTGGGATGCGGGGGCAGTTGTTGAGGGAGACGCCGAGGTGCGGAGGAGAGGCGCGGGTTCTTGGCAGCGAGGCGCGCTTTGGCGACGGAGTCAGAAAGCGGCTGGTCCAATGCAGGCAGGCAAGGGCACCTGCTGCAAGCCAGGCTGAAGGACGGAGGGGAAGCGAGCGGGGGGGGGGAGGCTTTTAGCCCGCTCCCCCGGTGGGTGGTTGATGTTCGTCGCCTTGGAAGCCTTCCCTCAGCCTGATTTGCAGGGGAGTGGGAGGGGGGCATATGGAATATCTACCACCTGGGTGAATATGTATATATGTATGTATCACATGTTTCTAGGATAGATCTATTTTGGCCTTTTTCTGCCCTCATCAGCTAGCCATACCCTCAGTGGGATTTGCACTTGCAGCCTTTACCTTGTAAAGCAGAGAATTAACCTCTAAGCTACAGGATCTAATTTGAATTTTCAAATTCAGCAAAAACATGTGACACGTACAGAATATAGTTTGTGGGCTATGAATAAATTAACTATCTGCCTTGGAAATGGCCCTGGGTTGGGCCGAGAGGCAAAAGGAAGCATTAAGTTCCCTCCATATTTGGGTATATCAGGGTGATAAGACAGGAAAAACATATACATACATATATATGTGTGTGTGTGTCACATGTTTTTTTGCTGAATTTGAAAATTAAGGTTGCAGGTTCAAGTCCCAGTGGGTATGGCTAGCTGATGAGGTCAAAATAAGGCTGAAATAGATCTATCCATGCCTCCCTTAATTTTCAAATTCAGCAAAAAAACCATGTGATATATATATATGTCACATGTTTTTTTGCTGAATTTGAAAATTATACATACATACATACATACATACATACATACATACATACATACATATATCTACGAAAACAAAAATCTACGAAAACATATATGTTTTAATTTTCAAATTCAGCAAAAAAACAAACAAACATGTGACATATATACTCCCCTGCCTTGGAAATGGCCCTGGGTTGGGCTGAGAGGCAAAAAAGGAGCTGTGATGTTCCTTCAATATACCAGGGTGATTCGACACAAAATGTAACCCTTCCCTGGTACAGAGCTGAAGGGATTGGATATTGTAGCCTAGAGGATAATTCTCTGCCTTACAAGGCAAAGGTTGCAAGTTCAAGTCCCAGTGGGTATGGCTAGCTGATGAGGCCAAAATAAGGCCGAAATAGATCTATCCTAGTCTCCCTTAATTTTCAAATTCAGCTTAAACATGTGACATATATATATATATATATATATATATATATATATATATATATATATATACACATACACATATATATATATGTCACATGTTTTTTTGCTGAATTTGAAAATGAATATACAGTACATATATGTCATATATATATATATGTCAAAGGACACGTCATACCCCTACATCAGAGGTGCTACCCCTCCCTGAAAACCCACCTGGGAAGCCCTGGCACAAAATCAACCAACATGGCGCAGGCTGATCCACTGAGGCTGCCAGACATCTGAGGCCAGAACAACAACCATAGCAGAGGAGAAGCGAGCACTCCGCAAAGCCAGAGCTGCAAATGCTGCGACAATGGTTGTCCGCACATATCTGCCAACATGCGGCAGAACATTTCGTGCCCCTATAGGCCTCGCCAGCCACCTGCGGACTCATCATGGGCAGCCCATGATGTCATGGTCCTCTTTGAATATGATGGACGAACGTCATCATCTTGGGTGTCCTGAGTCATGTATTTCAGTGGCAGATCAAGAGCTTCCACAACGGGGCCTCTGTTCTGCGGTTGTTGCATTTTTTCCAGTATTAAAGGAGGTAGGCACCCCAAACTATGCGGTCCCCCAAAACAATGCCAATGAGTCAAATGGGGAGGAACTCAGCTTTGTCTTTTTGCTCTATGGCCACTTGTTGATTTTTTGTTGTTGTTTTCTTATAAACTCTGAAAAAAGCTTGCTCTGTTTTATTCCTCCCATGTGCATAATTTGCCAGGAGGCTGTTCTGATTGAGGTTCAAAGCCAAAATGTTAGGTAGCCTTAGTTCTAACTCTTGGACAAGATCCAGGTATTGAGAGGCAGTTGACCTTGGCAAAGAGGCCAATGAGTTAAGAAATGCCCTGCTGGCAAGCATTGGTATTGGCTGAAGAAACCAGGAGTGGGCTCCTCCCAATTCAGACCAGATCGGCCAAACTGGTAGCGGCGACACAGTGGTGGCATCAGGATGGTGTCATGGTTCCGGTTTAGTCGGTGCCAGTCCGTGGGCACTGCCATCTCTCCTTTTTTGGAATTTTTTCCATTTTTTTTTACTGTTTGGAAGTTTTTTCTTCCACTGCCGCTTGAAAAAGGGCCCACCCACCTGCCCTCCGGGTTTATACTTTCTTTTATTCCTTCCCCCGGTGCACAGCTGATCTGCTTCTCAGCTCTCAGCTGTGTTTCCGGCTGATTATAGCTACTGAGCATAGGCAGAAGCAGAATTGCATGAGGGAACGTGTATGTGTGCGAGAGAGAGTGTATTGAGCGCACACACGCATGCAAACCAGTGGCGAAGGTAAGTAGAACCCACCCCTGGAGGAGACCCATGTTAGATTTATTGACAGTTTGTACTCCTCATGGAGGAAAAGGAGCTGCTTGCCATCAGTTGTCCCAAGGAAAACAGTAGGGGGTGAAGCTACTTGGAATACTGTGTTGTCAGTTCTGGAGACCTCACCTACAAAAAGATATTGACAAAATTGTACGGGTCCAGAGATGGACTACAAAAATGGTGGAAGGTCTTAAGCATAAAATTTATCAGAAAAGACTTAATGAACTCAATCCGTATAGTCTGGAGGACAGAAGGAAAAGGGGGGACATGATTGAAACATTTAAATATGTTAAAGGATTCAGTAAAGTTCAGGAGGGAAGTGTTTTTAATAGAGTGAACACAAGAACAAGCGGGCACAATCTGAGGGTAGTTGGGGGAAAGATTAGAAGTAATGTGAGAAAATATTATTTTACTGAAAGAGTAGTAGATGCTTGGGACGAACTTCCAGCAGACGTGGTTGGTAAATCCACAATGACTGAATTTAAACATGCTTGGGATATATATCCATCCTAAGATAAAATACAGGGACTAGTATAAGGGCAGACTAGATGGACCTTGAGGTCTTTTTCTGCGGTCAATGTTCTATGTTTCTATGTAACCCTAACTCTTAGTATTTAACCTCTGTCTTAATTTGTGCTTGTAAGGAAAAAGAGGAAGGCATATTCTCTAGGCTTCCCAAGAGGAGAGCCAGATTATTAACTTGAAAGAAGCCCCAATGGGGATTTGAGGAGAGGCCGCAGAGACTAGTGTAGTCTTTTAAAGGCATGTCCAAGAGAGCCTTCTGCTGCTGCAGCTGCAAACATGCCTTGCTGGGTGGTGGATAGGCATAGCCCACGGACCCATCACCCTTCTGGTTTCCAGACTGGCTGGCTATGGAACACTGCCAACAAATCTCCTTAACAGAGCAACTTACCAAAGCGCTCGTTGGGAGTGATTATCCCAGACGCACACGGTCTGTGCTTCCCCTGGGCCTTCTTGAATTGCTTCTCCCCAGGCAAGAAACTGTGGGGAAGGGGGTGCTAATGAATTAATTGATTCTAGTGTCTTTGTCCTTGCATCATATTTGGTGTCATGGGGATTTGAGGTGGGTATCATGTCGTAGTTTTAACCCTTCCTGAACTGGAAGCCAGAACATTGCCAAATCCTCAAAAGAGCAGGTTTCTTTTCTTTTTTTTTGGTGTCAATGTTCCTACCAGTTAAGAATGCCAAACTCTTCTTTCCCTTGCCATATTCCTTTCTAATCGTTTCTGAAAAATAATGCCATAAATTATCGACTTGGCTTGGTACGGTGTTTGTGAAAGACAAATTGACTACTTCTCTAGATTTGAGGAGTAAGGGATAGAATATTTTAGTCTTTCTAGAATATTGGGACTTCAAAAACCTTCTCAGAGGTTATGCAACCTTTCTCAGAGGTGGTATAAAATTGTACTTTTACCCACTTTTTTCCTCTTCCTTTCCTTGTGTCATTGTTATAGGCAACAGATACATAGGTTGAAACTTACATATTTTGAAATTTTGAATCCCTTGGTTTTAATAGTTCACAATCCAATTTTATTTAAATGTTGTAATCACTAACAACTGAGTACATAATGTTATCCTAACTTACCTTGAAAAAAACTACTGGAGTAAGAGAGAATTCTTTCTGGAATAAGAACATAATCCTGCTGCGAGTTAATTTGATTTTATTTTTGGAGATAGTGTGGTTTCTAGATTATTATTATGATTGGTGGCATAGTCAAGTCAACAATAGGTTTAGGTTGGATTTAGCATTTGTCATCTTCCTATCAAGTCTTTCTCAAGGGCCTGAATAGGCAGATATTGTCCGATGGTGTTAAAGGTATCCTCACAAGGTATACCATACTTTTTCCCAAGGAAAGCAACCTTTTGAAATTGATCATAGTAATTTTGTCAATGCTGATGGAAGCACCATTGAAGTGCTGCTTCAGAGGTTTTGTAATTGCACCTAAAGAGCCTATTATTATTGGTAGATTTCGTTTGCCATTTTACTGCTACCCTTACTCTATCCAGACTTTTTGACTTTCTTACCAATAATCTAGGGTGTTATGTGGCAAGGGATTGTCTGTTTGAATTCTAAAGTCCCGCTAGCTTCTTTATTTTCTATTGTATTGTCTATTTTGTGGTCCCTCCAGTTCTTGCTTGCAGGCAAGTGGTTTCCCTTACAAATATTCCAGTGCACCTTTGTTGATACTTCGTCATATGCTGTTGTTTGTGCAATCTCCTTGCAGCAGCTAACTAGGTGGCCCACTGTTTCTTCAGCTTCTTTGTAAAGGTGGCATTTGCTATCTCTTTTTTTTCTTAGAATAGATTGGCCAGGTCAACTCCCTATTGGCCAAGTGTGATTGGACACACAAGGAATTTGTCTTTGGTTCATATGCTCTCAGTGTACATGAAAAAAAAAAAGATACTTTAATCAAGAAATCATGAAGTACAACATTTAATGATTGTCATAGGGTTTTCAGTTGATATCTTCTCTTTGTATGTTCTTAATGTTTGGTCTTGTGCAGCCAGAGTTAGTATTTATTTATTTTATTTATTTATTTATTTTGTCCAATACACAATGAGGGCTTTAGTGGGTATATATCTATATACACATAGTAAAATACATGATGATAGTAAAATATATCTAAGAAATAATAGAAAAGGAGGTATAGTAATAGAACATATCAATGAAAGAATAGAAGAAGAGATATAGGAATAGAATAAAGGTATAGGAGATATAGGAGAGCAATAGGACAGGGGACGGAAGGCACTCTAGTGCACTTGTACTCGCCCCTTACTGACCTCTTAGGAATCTGGATAGGTCAACCATGGATAATCTAAGGGTAAAGTGTTGGGGGTTTGGGGATGACACTATGGAGTCCGGTAATGAGTTCCATGCTTCGACAACTCGGTTACTGAAGTCATATTTTTTACAGTCAAGTTTGGAGCGGTTAATATTAAGTTTAAATCTGTTGTGTGCTCTTGTGTTGTTGTGGTTGAAGCTGAAGTAGTAGTATGTCTGTCTCTTTCTTAACCATTGCCAGTTCTCATTGTTATCTGTTTTGCCTGGATTGTTTGTTTGTAGTCTTTAAATCATTGTTGACTCCAGGCAACTACCTGTACAATTCCCTACAGTTAACTTGGCAAGATTTTGCAAAAGTGGTTTGTCACTGTCCCCTTCCTCGGGAGCCTGGGGCAAACCTAGGGACCCTCGGTGGTACAGTGGTTAGAGTGCAGTGCTGCAAACTATTTCTGCTGATCACCAGCTGCCAGCAGTTTGGCAGATCGAATCTCAGTAGGCTGAAGGTTGATTCAGCCTTCCATCGTTCCAAGATCTGTAAAATGAAGACCCAGATTATTGGGGTCAATATGCTTACTCTCTGTAAACCACTTAGAGAGGGCTATAAAGCACTGTGAGGTGGTACATAAATCTAAATGTTATTGCTATTGCTATTCCCAGGACTGAAAGGAGAAACTGTACAAACTTGCCCATCTGGCTTTACTGCCTAAGGTAGAATTAGAACTCACAGCTGGGTTTCTAGCCTGGAATCTTAACCTCTGCCCAAAACAAGATCTCATCATTATGTATAAGAGCTCTTAAACAAAATATTACACAGAAAAAGAGTCTGTCAAATACTTTATTCATTTATTCATTTTCAAGATGCATACCATTTCTTTTCTAAAAATTCAAAACACCTTAGAATAAAATATAACGAAAGCCATTAAGTAAAATCATTAGAAAAGAAGCAACGGACCAGAACAAAACAGGGGGAAGAGTTCCTCAAAAGTAGAGTTCAACACCTAGGCTCCGGGTCCTCGGAGAGGGGCGGCATACAAGTCTAATAAATTAAATTGAATTGAAAATACCAGAGTGGGGGTATGTAAAGTCTTGTTTTTGTATTGTTGTGTATATGTATATATTCCAAATATTTTTTTTAAATGAAAATATCTGGAGGAGGAATGGAGATAAAAGTAGAGATAAGGTAGTAGCAATATGCACATTTTATTTCAAAGTTAAACTAATTTATCTTTTCCAAAAGGGCACCAAAGTAGCTGCAACTCAGTTCAGAAGCTATGTAACTGCTAAAAGGATACAGCAACATGGATGGAATGAACTGCAGCAAAAGAGACGCTACCCAGAATTATTTCATTGACTTTGACTTTTTTCTTTTAAGAGATGTTTACATAAGAGGCAACTGGGTAAAGTGATTTGCCTCTGCCTACTCTTCTACCTCAGGATGTTCTCTTTCAGCCCAGTTTAACTTAGTCATTTCTGTTTGGGAAAATGTTTCCATTCTTTCTGATGAGAAAAAATTCCTTTTTTGAAAGAAAGAAAGAAAGAAAGAAAGAAAGAAAGAAAGAAAGAAAGAAAGAAAGAAAGAAAGAAAAACAGCCAGTGGTGCCTGTGGCAGAGATGTTGTGATATCAAATAGTGAATGCAGCTGGGTAATTAAAGCATCAAGTCTTTTTATTTTATGTTCATGGCAGTCACATCTGCTATTTGATATTACTGACCCTTCTCCTCCTCCCCATGGCATTTTTAGATCATCTCTAAAAACATCACTGAAGTTAGGTTAATGAATATTTTGATAAGAGGTCAGTCATCATTGTTATATGATCAACTACCATAGTAAGTTGAAAAAAGGTAAGTAGAGCCACTTCACTAAGACTTGGCATAAGATGGCATGGACTTGTCCACTCAACCATCTGTAATCAAGCTTGACTCAAGGGGATCTTTAACAGAGTTGGGTCCACGTATGGATAGAACATACAAAAGAGACAAAACATTGCATTGTCTTGCAGTGGTATAGTCACTAATAGTCTTTGCCCTGTTTATGAAGTGATGTTGAAGATGTTGAGATTCCATCCTTGATCTGATTTATGTCTGGCTCAGCTATGGTGTACGTCGAAGTGAACTTGAAGTGATTCTCCCATCAAGACCTTGTGGTTATGTTGTTATCCCACTGATGGGACCCCTCTTGTCACCCCACCCCAGCCTCCAAAACCCATGTAGCAAACTGAACTACATCCTCCTTGCTCAAAAGATTCCAGCCCCATATTTAAAATGCTGCTGTGATACCAGTTACTTGTTTTAAGGAATGGTACCCTACTCTGTAGCAACATGCGGTTGCGAAATGGAGAAATTGCCAAAGAAATGCCAACAGTGTGTACTGTACTTCCAAGTCTGGACAGGAGAAGGGCACTGAATGAAAACCATTTTTTAAATTCACTGATTGGTCAGCTAGGAGCATTAATTAGCTTATGGTCTGATCAGTAATGTCGGGGTTCCAAATAGCATCCAAAATTATATCAGAGTCCAAGGCAAATGATTCCTCAAAATTCCAATTTATTAACAGAGCCGTGTTGGTACATCTGGGTAAAACCCGAATCTGAAGTACCCCGGGTTTCTCCACCCAGTTGAAAGTTCAAGCCCTTGCCCCCACACCCACAAATCCATCACTTTGTCCATCCTGGCAGAGTCCACCCATTTCCTTCCGTGCAGGTGCAGATGTGCAGAGACAAAGGATGACCTTGGCTTTCTGGAAAGAATTTGTTATGGCTGCATACTGACAATCCTCATACCATCCCGCCTCCCATTTCCCCATAGTAGAAATGCATATAGAATAGTATAGTGTGACAGGCCAAAAATCCCAGAAAAAATGGTTTCGACCTGACATTGAGCTTGCAACAACTTGGAGCAAGCTTCAGATGGGCTTCTGAGGAATTGCAGAACTGAATACCATGATGTGAAAGTACATTACAGGTTTCAGGGGACCATGCTGTAATTATCTGAGGAACTGGAACCCATCTGAAAGGGAAAAAGGGAAATCATGGGAATGAGAACCTTAAATATCAAGACAGGCTTATTACTAGGCAGAGCTCCAAGTTTGTTCCCTTAGAGGTTAGATTTTGCTCGTTGGTACTGTTGACTCATGGAAAAACAATCAAGACAACCTTCTATCAGTGAACTGGGAAGCTTAGGTCTTTACCTTAATCTGATTTAAAAAAAACTTTTTCCAATGCTACAGAGAATAATGGGGAGTAATAGTTTTTAGCAGGAGGAGAGAAGTCTTTTAAGATATAAGTACATAAGTTTGAAGGTACAACACAGCAGATTTATACCCAGCTAATGTAGCTCTTGGGTGAAACTAATTTATGGAATATGTACCATGCATACCATCATGCATCTTTTATGTAATGGCTATGCATTGATGCACCATTACGGAGACACAACATCTGCCCTAGAGGCCAATGTATTTGCTGTCCCAGTGTCTGCGTGGTGGCAACTGTGGTGCTAATACTAGTTCACTTTGCTCTGCCCTGCTAATTGTGCTGCTTCACGCCACACCGGAACAAGCAGGGTGGCAGATGATTTATAAAAATGCAGTCCAACTACTAATAGTGTGAGAAACAACATAGTTTGCCTTATCTGGGCCATTTGCTCGTGGTTGGGCACAAGAGAGTTCTTGGGCATGTTACTAAGTCAGCAGTTAATTCCTACTCAAATAGGTGATATACTGCTCTCTGACTTGAATACTTTTCTTTTTAATCCTAGCTGAATTAAGTAGCCTTAAAGACATTTATGTTACTATTTGTGCATTTTAGAGCCAAGCTGGACAATATCGTTTGAGCCATGTGCAGAAGTTGTGCTTAGAACTTTCCACAAAGCTTACATTGGGGTGACATCCAGACAAGATTTATTTATTTATTTATTTATCAGATTTGTAGGCCGCCCCTCTCCGCAGACTCGGGGCGGCTCACAGCAACAATGATACAATGTAACAAATCTAATATTTAATTAATTAATAACCCCAATTTAGAAACCAATCATACACACTAGCGTACCATACATAAATTTTATAAGCCTAGGGGGGGAGGGAAATTGTCAATTCCCCCATGCCTGACGACAGAGGTGGGTTTTAAGGAGCTTACGAAAGGCTAGGAGGGTGGGGGCAACTCTGATATCTGGGGGGAGTTGGTTCCAAAGGGTCGGGGCCGCCACAGAGAAGGCTCTTCCCCTGGGTCCCGCCAAACGACATTGTTTAGTTGACGGGACCCGGAGAAGGCCAACTCTGTGGGACCTAACTGGTCGCTGGGATTCGTGCGGCAGAAGGCGGTCCCGGAGATATTCTGGTCCGGTGCCATGAAGGGCTTTATAGGTCATAACCAACACTTTGAATTGTGACCGGAAACTGATCGGCAACCAATGCAGACTGCGGAGTGTTGGTGTGACATGGGCATATTTAGGGAAGCCCATGATAGCTCTCGCAGCTGCATTCTGCACGATCTGAAGTTTCCGAACACTTTTCAAAGGTAGCCCCATGTAGAGAGCATTACAGTAGTCGAGCCTCGAGGTGATGAGGGCATGAGTGACTGTGAGCAATGAGTCCCGGTCCAAATAGGGCCGCAACTGGTGCACCAGGCGAACCTGGGCAAACGCCCCCCTCGCCACAGCTGAAAGATGTTTCTCTAATGTAAGCTGTGGATCGAGGAGGACGCCCAAGTTGCGAACCCTCTCTGAGGGGGTCAATAATTCCCCCCCCAGGGTAATGGAAGGACAGATGGAATTGTCCTTGGGAGGCAAAACCCACAGCCACTCCGTCTTATCCGGGTTGAGCTTGAGTCTGTTGACACCCATCCAGACCCCAACAGCCTCCAAGCACCGGCACATCACTTCCACTGCTTCGCTGACTGGACAAGGGGTGGAGATGTAAAGCTGGGTATCATCTGCATATTGATGATACCTCACCCCATGCCCTTGGATGATCTCACCCAGCGGTTTCATGTAGATATTAAATAGTAGGGGGGAGAGGACCGACCCCTGAGGCACCCCACAAGGGAGTAACCTAGAGGTCGACCTCTGGCCCCCCACTAACACCGACTGCGACCGACCAGAGAGGTAGGAGGAGAACCACTGAAGAACAGTGCCTCCCACTCCCAACCCCTCCAGCCGGTGCAGAAGGATACCATGGTCGATGGTATCGAAAGCCGCTGAGAGGTCAAGAAGCACCAGGACAGAGGATAAACCCCTGTCCCGGGCCCGCCAGAGATCATCCATCAGTGCGACCAAAGCAGTTTCCGTGCTGTAGCCGGGCCTGAATCCTGACTGTTGAGGACCTAGATAATCGGCTTCTTCCAAGGACCGCTGGAGCTGGAGCGCCACCACCTTCTCAACAACCTTCCCCATAAAGGGAAGGTTGGAGACTGGTCGATAGTTGTTGAGAATGGCTGGGTCCAGGGAAGGCTTCTTGAGGAGGGGGCGCACAAGTGCCTCCTTGTAGGGATCCGGGAAGGACCCCCTCCCCAAAGAAGCGTTGACAATCTCCTGGACCCAGCTCCGTGTCACCTCCTTGCTGGCCGAAACCAGCCAGGAGGGACACGGATCCAGTAAACAGGTGGCGGAACTCACAGCTCCAATGGCCTTGTCCACTTCATCAGGTGTCACCAGATCAAACTCTTCCCAGACAGGTGGACAAGTACGTGCCCCAGTCACCTCGACTGACTCATTGTCAGTCGACTCTGCATTCCAATTGGAGTCGAGGTCCGCTCGGATCCGAGTGATTTTATCAGCGAAAAACGTGTTAAAATCCTCGGCACTACTCTGCAAGGGCTCCCCAACTCCCCCCTGATTAAGAAGGGAGCGGGTCACCCTAAACAGAGCGGCCGGGCGGGATTCCGCTGATGCAATCAAGGCGGAATGATACGCGCATCTTGCCGCCTTGAGTGCCACTTTGTAAGTCTTAACATGTGCTCTTACAAGTGTTCGATCGGATTCGGACTTACTCTTCCTCCATCGCTTCTCTAGACGTCTCTTCTGGCGTTTCAACTCCCGGAGCTCCTCGTTGAACCATGGAGCTCTACGGGGTCTAGTGCCGCGGAGAGGTCGCAACGGCGCAATCCGGTCAAGAGCCTCTGCTGCAGCCTTGTTCCAGGCCTCTGCGAGAGACTCCGCCGAACTGTGTACGAGTGTATCTGGAATAACCCCAAGCGCCTTCTGAAAGCCCTCTGGGTCCATCAGGCGTCTGGGGCGGAACAGCTTAATCGGTTCCGCCTCCCTGCGGGGAAGGATTGGAGCCAGGAAGTCAAGCCGCAGTAGAAAATGGTCCGACCATGACAAAGGCAGCACTTCTAAGCCCCTTAATCTCAGACCATTACTCAGTTGCTCAGAGAGGAATACCATGTCGGGTGCATGCCCCCCCTCGTGAGTCGGACCCTGTACTACTTGGGTCAGGTCCATGGCTGTCATGGTGGCCATGAACTCCTGTGCCAGTCCAGAGGTTTCGCCGAGCGACGGCAGGTTAAAGTCCCCCAAGACAATAAGTCTGGGGAACCCCACCGCCAACCCGGCTACCTCCTCAAGTAGCACAGGCAGGGCTTGTGACACGCAGCTGGGAGGCAGGTACGTGAGAAACAAGCCCACCTGAACCCCTAAGTCCAACTTCACCAGGAGGGACTCACAACCCGCAATCTCTGGAGCAACGAGTCTACGCAAGCCAAGGCTCTCCCTGGCTATAATAGCCACTCCTCCCCCCCTTCCCCGGGGTCGAGACTGATGCCATATCTGAAACCCGGATGGGCAAATTTCAGAGAGAGGAACACCTCCCTCTGAGCCCAGCCAGGTTTCAGTAACACATGCCAGGTCGGCCTCCTCATCCAGGATCAGATCCCGGATGAGGAGAGCTTTATTTACCACCGACCTGGCATTGAGTAGCAGCAGCTTGAGCCCGGGGCCAGAATTACACTCATCACCAGTGCCCAGGATTGGGTTCACAGAGCCGGAACAAGGGATCGTTATTAAGCAACGATCTCTCGTTCCCCTGGAACGGCTAGCTCTGTGACCCCCCGCCATATCTGGTAATCTACCCATGTTTTCCCAAAAATAAGACCCTGTCTTATATCTTTTTGAACCTTGAAATCGGCCTTATTGCTATGCACTCAAAAACCCATTTGGGCTTATTATTAGGGGAGGTCTTAGGGAGGAAACGAGGTAGTTAGATATTGGTATTCTCTCGCATTCCCTACCAATATTTTCATCCTGGTAACTATTTTAGAGTACAGTGTTCCCTCGATTTTCGCGGGTTTGAACTTCACGAAAAGTCTATAGCACGGTTTTTCAAAAATATTAATTAAAAAATACTTTGCGTTTTCCCCCCCTATACCACGGTTTTTCCCAACCGATGATATCATATGTCATCACCAAACTTTCGTCCACCTTTAATAATTTTTTTTTAATAAACTTTAATAAAGAAACATGGTGAGTAATAATCTAAATGGTTGCTAAGGGAATGGGAAATTGCAATTTAGGGGTTTAAAGTCTTAGCCAGAAATTGTGTATTTACTTCCGCATCTCTACTTCGCGGAAATTCAACTTTCGCGGGCGATCTCGGAACGCATCCCCCGCGAAAATCGAGGGAACACTGTACTTCATTATTATAAGAGCCAAAAAAACAGAGGTTCCTTTTTACATTTTTTTACTGTACTAGAGTGACTCACTTGACTGGCACCCAAGAAAGTTCTACCATCACCTTTCCCCGCTCATGCTACAGCGTCAGCAGCTACTAAGACAGATGTGACAGCTGTTCTGCTCAGGAAAGTCATGCATAAGAACTATTAAAGATTCTGTTAATGTCGTAATGCTAAAGAAAGATTCAGTTGTTTTTCTAGAAACTCTATTATAAGGGGGGAAAACTGGCTTTGCCAAAGCTAAATTTACACAGGGCTCATCTTGTCCTGGATTTAATTTTTGTTTTGTTTTGGAAAAGCTGATAAATATTGGTTATTCACTCTGAAGTTCCTTAGATTTGCCATTAGGAATGAAATTTCATAGAAGGCCCGAGCTGCAAGAGGAATTTAATGAGGTGGTTAAAAGCCTCATATTATATTTTCCTCCAATTACTGCAAATACGTTCAACAGCACAGAAAAATGTTCAGTATTATGGCTGTGCCGTCCTTGGGATACTCTTCCAGGATGGTGCTTCAAAGCATGCAGAGGCCTGGAGGGCCCCCAGCTGCAGTTTTTTCCTTCAGAAATCATCATCATGATCTGGATGATTGAAAACAGCTTCTCTTGATAAATTCCTGGTGAAGGAGGAGGATAAAATCTTTCCCCATGTTTTGAAATTATACCTATTTTGAACCCAGGATGCTAAAATTCATTATCTCTGGCTCTCAATTGACTGTTACAGTGTACAATGTTCCCTCGATTTTCGTGGGGGATGCGTTCCGAGACCGCCCGCGAAAGTTGAATTTCCGCGAAGTAGAGATGCGGAAGTAAATACACCATTTTTGGCTATGGACAGTATCACAAGCCTTCCCTTAACACTTTAAACCCCTAAATTACCATTTCCCATTCCCTTAACAACCATTTACTCACCATTATTACTGGTACTCACCATTGAATAAGACACTTAGTGATCCTGATATTTATAAACATAATTATTTATTAACAATAATTATTTTTTTGGTTATTTGCAAAATTTATTAGTTTGGCGATGACGTATGACGTCATCGGGTGGGAAAAACCGTGGTATAGAAAAAAACCCGCAAAGTATTTTTTAATTAATATTTTTTGAAAAACTCTGGTATAGGCTATTCACGAAGTTTGAACCCGCGAAAATTGAGGGAACAGTTTTCTGTTCTTGGATTCTCTCCCTTCCCTTTTCCTTTCCTTTTTTTCATTTGTAGGGCTGCGTATTTAAAATCTAAATAAACCTAAATTCATAAAATTGATCTACATTTGTGTATTTTAATAAATTATCACAACATTGCTTCACATCACTTGAAATAATAATGATCAGCCTTTGGCTCATATATTTTTGTAGGATGTGGCAAAGATATGTTGCCTAAAGTTTTTAACTTTTGTTAGCTTTATAGAACTGACTTTTAATTTTATTATAGTATTTTTATCATGTTATTTCTCATCTTTGAATATGGTCAGTTGTTATACTGTATTAGTAGTGAAGGGCTGCAAAAATTTTTACTGAGCGTGGCTTATTTTGTGGGTGTGCCGGCCATGTGACCAGATGGGAGTGGCTTGATGATCATGCGACTAGGGATGGCTTAAAGGTCATGTGACTGGCTTAAAGGTGGCCAACTTGACGTCACTCATGTCAAGAGTTAGGTCAGGATGCCTGGCCTCTCCTTGCCTCAAAGAGATACAATTTCCCTATCTATTTACTATTTACTGAACATCCAAAATATACTATTTAATTCTATGTATATATGCCATATGTGTACATACATACAGTATTACACACAGGCACACAAAAGTATACATTATCTACTATATAAAGTGTATGTACACAGAGAGAGAGAGAGAGAGAGAGAGAGCTCTTCTAAAATTATACACATTCAACTTTATTTACTGCGATAGGAAAAACATACCTAGAGCTCAGAAGGGGGGGGGATTCATTTTTTTTCTACCACTTCTGTGTACCTGACCAAAATTTTTCTACCATTTCTGCGTACCTGATGGAGCCCATGACTGTATATTAGCATTCCCTTATGCAAACACTGCTTTAGCTAGTGTCTTTTCTTTCGTTCTTTAATATATCATTTTGTGAACTTTGACATCTAAAGTTAAAACCCACAACATAGTCATAATTTCAATTTAATGCTACAGTATGCTCCTGCTCGGGTGGGTTCCTCCCGGTTCGGACCGGATCACCCAAACCAGTAGCGACTCGCTGGTGATGTCAAGGATCTGGTTCGGTTGGTGCTAGTCCATGGGTGCCATCTTTTGTTTTATTTGTGGGTGAATTTTTCCCTGTTTGGATGGCTTCTCCTCTTCTGCTGGTTGAAAAAGGGCCCTCCCTCCTGCCCCCAGATTAATAGTGATCTTTCTTTCTTTTAATTTTGGGCTGATTCCTGCTACTGAGCGTGCGTAGAAGTGAAATTGCACAAGGGGAAGGTGAAACATCACGATGTGAACTGGTGGTGAGGGGAAATGGAACCCACCCCTGCTCCTGCTGTTTTAGGAGCTCCATGGAGTATTCCTTTTCAGCTTTATCTGATTAACAATTTAAATACTTAAAATTGGTTCTTGAATACAGTATATCTTTTCTGCTACCTAGTAAGATGAAAGTAGTTGAGTTTTTTAAAAAAACAGGGACTTGGTTAATCTGTCACTATTATAAGACACCATTAAAAGATTTATGCTCCTATAAAAAGAAGCAACAACTGGCTAAATTTAAATTCACAGAGGAAAATAATGAATTTGGGATTCAGAATTCAGCTTCTTTTTGGCCTTGAATATTATTTTGCCCCACTGAATTCATGATAAGCATTGAGGTCCATGTTTGTGCTTGGAATAGTTTGAACACCTGCACCGAATACTGGAAATAAAAAAATGCTGAGTTCAGATAAAAGTTTTACACTTTTCCCCATAAACAATTTAAATTCTGGGGCTTATCTTATTTTAAAACTAGAACACCTGCACTTTAGAAAACAGAAAATGCTGAGCGCCAGATACAACTTTGACTCTTTATCATAATCAATTTACAATGTGGGATAAACTTTGAAAATAGTAGATAGGTTTTGGAGTCTATTAACTTTCTCACAATATTATTAGTTTCTTCAGCTCTGGCATTTATTAATTCAGCTCATCTAGACCAGATGACTTCCTTCCTTCCTTCCTTCCTTCCTTCCTTCCTTCCTTCCTTCCTTCCTTCCTTCCTTCCTTCCTTCCTTTCCTCCTGAAAGAATGGTTTTCAAATAATATGCTCAGTTTTGATGGGGAAATTCTTTTTATAAGTTCTCATTCCTCTTTTAAATCATACTATGTTGGTTAATACTATACTTACTATTCTGATAATTAATGTAGTTTGCTGTTATAAAATAAATAAAGTTTAATTTGAATTCTTGCACTGTATCTGCATATACAAATTGTCTGGATTCACAGCTCTTGCTCAAGTCCAGCAGCTCCCACCCAGAAAGCCTTTGTACAATCCCACCAGGTGTGCCAATTAAGATTTAGAGGCCCTGCTCACTATCATTCCTGCATTCATCATCTCTCCTTAGGGCTATTGTAAAATACCCTATATGGGTCAGATCTTGGAGATTACATGCAGGCTATAGTTGGTCCAGAATGCAGCAGCCAGAATGGCTAGGGAGGGATGTATCTTATTTTGCCTGGAGAATCAAATTGCTACTGGAGCTCCACCGGTTTCTGGATGCAATTTAAAGTTCAGGTTGTTATTTGGAAATGCCTCTATGACTCCTGTCCTGGGTGACTTCAGGATTGCCCATTGCCAGCAGTGTTTCTGCCCATCCAATATGATCTGAAAGGGAGAATTTTAAAGGAATTAATAGCCATTAAACAGGCCCTTCTGGATTTGATGACCACCAAGCTTGGTAAGGGTAGAAAGCCATCAAAACCTAGCCATTCCAGGAAACCTTAAGGGGCTGATATGAAATGAACATGACGTACTGTACTTGATGGTTTGCATGATTATTGTTACATTATTTCCCAGTGAAGAATTATTTGAATTTTACTGTCATTACATTTTGTTGTTATATTGGTTTAATCTGTTAACTGGAGTTTTCACTGCTGGGTCTCAGTAGAGTTTGAAACAGCATACATGCCTGGGTGAATAATAATGAATAATAAATACCCTGCCCTTTTTGTGTAATAGCAAATATTGGGGTGGTGGAATGGAATATTTGCAAAAGAAAACTGATAGAGATGGGTCCTGTCTTCTTCTGATTCTGAGCATATTTATTACGGAGATTCCACTACAATCCTCCATCATCATTTGTAAAAAAAAAGTGGGACAAAAACCTCAGGAATTATAAGCTAAAGTTGGAAAATCCAAAACAAACATACTAGAAGAGTGTTAAAGCAAGCAACTTCCATGCTGTTAAGAAAACTATATGAATGTGCCGATGAATTTACCAGTTCAGCAAAACTCAAAAGGAGAATGTATCTTTTTCATGGAAACCTCACTCTTCAAGCAATCAGGATCTACTTTCTATACAATTTTCCCCCTTATTTGGGATCTATTCCACAGCTTCAGTTCTGAACAGCTGTCCAACCCCATTGTACCCCATTACTGTGTGTCCAATCACACATGGCCAATAAAGAATTCTATTATTTTATTTTATTATTTATGTATTTATTTTGTCCAATACACAATAATACACAATGAAGGTTATAGAGGATATAGTCGAGAAGAAATACAAGATATAGGAGAGACTGTACGACGGGACGGAAGACTCTCTAGTGCGCTTATGTACGCCCCTTACTGACCTCTTAGGAATCTGGAGAGGTCAACCGTGGATAGTCTAAGGGTAAAATGTTGGTTAGGGGATGATACTACGGAGTCCGGTAATTGTTGCAGTATAGCATGAAATATGTTAGAATAGGATTGTATTATAATTATATATCTGGACCTCTAGCATAAAAATACTTTGCTTACCCTGATTCTATAACCCAGGACAAGAAGGGCACTAAACTCGCCTAATCTGCATTCCTGGCAATTACAAAAGGGAAACAAAAGAGCTCAAATAAACATCTCACAAAGTTTTCACCACTCCAGACAGGACGTTATAGGATCAAAGTGGGGGAGGGATTTACATTGCCTGAAGCATACAAGGGTGATTAAGGAAGATTAGTGAGATAAGGCAGAAGACTTCAGTGAGGAACATCTGCTCTTGGGAAGAGTTTTCTAGGAAATTGTTTCTTGATATCTGTTGTGATTCCGTCCGAGGCCCCTCAGGGAACGGCTGATCTGTCGGTTTCCTGCTCAGAGGGGGAGGATGAGGAACAGGAGGTGCAGGCAGACGAGGAGGAGGAATCCCAGGCTGAGGAAGAGGGGGAACAGCCAGAGGCCCCCGAGAGGGAGCTCTCCCCAGCAAGCAGCCTGGATTCCTTAGAGGAAAATGCACAAGCAATAATCGATCTGCGACAGAGAAGAGCAACACAAAGAAGGGACCAATTGGCTAGGTACTTTCAGCACTAAAGAGGCAACAGCTGGGTTTGGGTGTGGTGCTCTCTGGAAAGGCTAAAAGGCAGACCCACCCTTCCTGGCTTGTGGAGTATTATCTTTGGGAGTCCTGGGACCTGGCTGTGATCTTTGGCGTCTTGGAATTCTGGTTTGTGACTTTGAATACTGAAACCTTGGGGGGGGAAAGGTGGGGGTCTTATGCTCTACAGTGGTGGGTGTGCCAGCAAGAAGTTTGCTGTATTGTCTGGACATCAGCACTCTGCTGTAAAGTCTCCTAGCCTGCCTGTTGGGAAGAACAGGTTTTTCTCTGTGTTTATTTTTCAAGCTATAAAGTACTTTTGCTTTTACCAGCGTGTCTGGCTGTTTTTTCCAGTTGGTATTGAGGTCTGGGGGAACCCAGACAGAACAATATCTATGGGAAAAGGAAGAACTCAAAAGATACATTTGAAGTTATGTTATTGGATGTATCATTTGACATGCATATGTAATTATCCCCCATTTCCTTATGTTCCCAAATAAAAAGGGGTACGTGGCTCTACACCATGTCACTTCACCCAGAGAGAGAATGTGTCCAGTTTTTCTTTCTAGGATTCGCGTTCGTGAGTGACCCCACACGGCTGGGTTGCACTTAGCCCCTTTTTGAGGACATTGTCTTCACTAGGGACCTTAACAGCATCCACAGGTAATGAGTTCCACGCTTCAACACCCTGATTACTAAAGTCGTATTTTTTACAGTCAAGTTTGGAGCGGTTAATGTTAAGCTTGAATCTGCTGTGTGCTCTTGTGTTGTTGTGGTTGAAGCTGAAGTAGTCTTTGACAGGCAGGACATTGCAACATATGATCTTGTGGGCAATACTTAGATCATGTTTAAGGCGTCGTAGTTCTAAGCTTTCAAGACCCAGGATTATGGAGTTGCTACAGCAGCAGATCCTCCCTACAGAGAACTGCTTCTCACTACTAAGCAAAGAAATCATGGCCCCGCATTGCTTGCTGGTTCAGAATTCAGGCTTCTGCAGGGTTAATTATTACAATGCCTTTTTTTTCTCCCCTGTAAGATTCCAGAACAGCGATAAGGAGAAGCTGCCAAAAAATCTTTGGGGACTTGATGTTTATTAACTGAGTGCCACCATTGGCCCTGAGACAAGCTGAACCAAGTCTATTGTGTTGTAGGGAGACCGAGGGTGGGAAAATTGGGTGGGAGACTTGTCCAAGGTCAGAGTGATTTATCAGACAAGACAGGAATGGAGAGAGTGCCAGAAGTAGCGTATTTTCAAAGGCTGTACCTTTTTACCACTGGAACATCACATTTAGTAGAACATTTCTGAATGTCACAATGCCTGAGCTGACACCATAAGTATGTCTTAATTGGTCTCTCCCTCTCACCCAGCCTCATAGCAGCCCATCATTTTTTTGGCTTCTAACTATTTCTACTTCTTACTAGTTTAGATTCTTTAAACATGGAATTCTCCATGCTGAGATGGAGCCCTATTATCCGGAGTTAAACGACTGTGTGTCACATAAACCGGGCAGCAGCGTAGCTATGGAGTCATTCCTCCCTTCGGCTTGCAGCTCCACAACGCAGCAGCAAAGCTACAGAATAAGAAAACAAGCGTGAGCTGATGCAGTCTTTGAGGCTCACATCTGCGCCACAGCGACGTAAAACTAGGAGTTTAACAGCCCTTCATCCTTTCTGTAGTTCTGAGATGAGGAACAATGCAGGTCATTTCAAATATAGATAAAGATCTGACAGGGGAAAAAAAGTATCCATAGAAAAGAGAAGTTAGCTATTCTGATACACTTGACAAATATCACAGTGTGCAAGTGAGATTGTGTGTATGCACAAGAAGGGTTGGACCAAGACCAAAGCAGTCCTAAATGTACCTTTCTTCCCTGTGAATGAAACGAAGAGTGTTAAAGCCCTTACAATATACAAAGCTTTTTAACATTTTAGGAACGTGCAAATCTTTAAAAACAAAAGACTGAGTCCACAGGTTCCATAATCTGTGATCGATGTAATGTGATATATGCAGGCAAAATGGCGGCATTACCTCAGAAATCACATTTATTTTTATTTATGGTTTATTTATTTGTCAAACCAGTATAGTATTATAGTACATATTAACATAACATAAGTAGAATGTAGTAATAGAAAGGATAATAAGACAGTAGGACAGGGACATTAGGCACATAAGTGCACTTATGCATGCCCTTCCCCTTGCAGACCTCTTAAAAAAGGGGAGAGGTCAATTGTAGATAATGTAAGGTTGAAGATTTTGGGGTTGGGGGAAGCAACAACAGAATCAGGTAATGAGTTCCAGGCGGTGACCACTCTATTGTTGAAATCGCTTGGAGCGATTTACATTCAGTTTTTATCTATTACGTGCTCTTGTGTTGTTGTTGTTAAAGGTGAAGTAGTCACTGACAGGGAGTACATTATGATGTATGATTTTATGAACAACAGTTAAATCAGTTCGGAGATGACGTAGTTGTAAATTTTCTAGAATTAGTATTTGAAGTCTGGAGGAGTAGGGTAATTTGTTACGTGAGAAGGAGTGAAGGACTCTTCTTGTGAAGTATTTCTGGACTCCTTCGATTGTATTACTATCTGATATGTAATGTGGATTCCACACACGTGAGCTATATTATTATTATTATTATTATTATTATTATTATTATTATTATTAATTAGATTTGTATGCCGCCCCTCTCCGCAGACTCTGGGAGGCTCACAACAGTGATAAAACAATATACAATAACAAATCTAATATTAAAAGTCTAAAATAACAATTTAACATTAAAAGCCTAAAAAACCCATTATTTAAAAAGCATACACACAAACATACCATACATAAAGCTCCATAGGCAAGGAGAGATGTCTCAGTTCCCCCGCCCCGAGTCTACGGAGAGGGGCGGCATACAAATCTAATAAATAATAATAATAATAATAATAATAATAATAATAATAATAATAATGCCTAGTGGCAGAGGTGGGTTTTAAGGAGCTTACGAAAGGCAAGGAGGGTGGGGGCAATCCTAATCTCTGGGGGAAACAGGTTCCAGAGGGCCGGGGCCACCACAGAGAAGGCTCTTCCCCCGGGTCCCGTCAGTTGACATTGTTTAGTTGACGGGACCCGGAGAAGGCCAACTCTGTGGGACCTAACCGGCCGCTGGGATTAGTGCGGCAGAAGGTGGTCTCGCAGATATTCTGGTCCGATGCCATGAAGGGCTTTATAGGTCATAACCAAACTTTGAATTGTGACCGGAAATTGATCGGCAACCAATGCAGACTGCGGAGTCTAAGGAAGCCCATGATTGCTCTCGCAGCTGCATTCTGCACAATCTGAAGTTTCCGAACACTTTTCAAAGGTAGCCCCATGGAGAGAGCATTACAGTAGTCGAACCTCAAGGTGATGAGGGCATGAGTGACTGTGAGCAGTGACTCCCGGTCCAAATAGGACTGCAACTGTTGCACCAGGCAAACCTGGGCAAACGCCCCCCTCGCCACAGCTGAAAGATGGTTTTGTAATGTGAGCTGTGGATCGAGGAGGACGCCCAAGTTGCAGACCCTCTCTGAGGGGATCAATGATTCTCTCCCCCCCCCACAGGGTGATGGATGGACAGATGCAATTGTCCTTGGGAAGCAAAACCCACAGCCACTCTGTCTTATCAGTGTTGAGTTTGAGTCTGTTCTAGAATAGGTCTGACAAATGTTTTGTATGCTCTGGTTAATAAATCAGTTTTCTAGAGAAGAAGCTATGTAAGATTAGATTTACAATTCTTAATGCTTTTTTTTGACAATGCTGTTACAGTGGGCTCTAGCACCCAGGTCATTGGAAATGAGTAATCTAAGGTCTTCAACTGAGTGAGGGTCCGCTGTTAGTTCAGTTTTACCAATGTATTTATGTATTTAGTATTCGGGTTCTTTTTACCAATGTGTTGGGCAGAACATTTGTTGGTAGAGATTTGAAGTTGCCAGTTGTTAGAACATTCAGCTACATGGTCAAGGTCCTTTTGAAGGGTAGAAGTATTGTCAGTGGTATTAGATAGTTTAGCCTCATCAGCAAGGAGAACACAATTGATTGTCATGTGTCACAGAGATCGTTTATGTAGAGTATAAAGAGAGTAGGTCCTAAAACACTGCCTTGTGGGACACCACTGTTAACCGGAGCAGGATTAGATATGGCATTACCTATTTTGACCTATCTACCCCAAGAATCAGCATGACCAGCAATATTTAGAGCTCCGCAATTCCTCCACAGAGGAGCTTGCTACAGAGCTCAGGACTATCTCAAACTGAGGACGAATCAAGTGTTCAAATATGCCCTACCACTGTTCCACCGCCTGCATTGATGTGAAGCTTTTCAAGGGGTCCTGCTTAACATTGCTTCAGAGAACTCTGGAATATTAAAATGACAGCCTCAGCCCCAGGAATGGGGGGGAATGCAACATTGGTAAGTGTTCTGTCTGGGTCCCCCCAGACACCAACACCAACCAAAAAGAGTAGCCAGACACACTGGTAAAAAGCAAAGGCAGTTTATATACTGGAAAGCAAACACAGGTAACAAAAACTGTTCTTGCAGACAGGAACACGATGCAGTTTCACAGAGGTTTCACGAAGGCCAGGCAATAAAACAGGATTCTTGCTGGCAAAAACAACTCTGGAGATAATAAAAACCCACGCCTCCCCCAAGTCTTCCAGGCTTCTAGGCCACAAGCCAAGATCAGAGACGCCAAGAATCGAAGCAAGGTCACAGGACTCCCCGTTGATAACTCTCCACGAGACTGTAAGGGCGGGCCTGCCTTTTCAACCCTGCTGAGGAGAACCACACCCAAACCCAGCTGTTGCCAATTCAGGGATGGAAATATCTTTCTAATTGGCCCCTTCTTTGAGCTGCACGTCTCTGCCTCATGTCTATTATAGCCTGTGCGTCTTCATCCAATGAATCCAGGCTACTAGTTGGGGAGAGGGCCCCCCCGGGGGGTCTCAGGCTGTTCTCCCTCCTCCTCCTCCTGACGTTCCTCTCCCCCGTCTGCCTGGTCCTCCCCCTCCTGGTCACTGTCCTCCTCCTCTGGGCATGGATCCGGCAGAGCTCCAGCCGGTCCCTGAGGAGCCTCAGGCTGAATCACAACAGTAAGATTCTGGAGCTGCCCAGGGATGAGGAAAGTTAGATAAAGGACAAAATAACTGCTGGGATTGGAATTAGAGCATTTTCTCTTTAAGGGAAAGGGAAATAAACTTCTCCCCACCTAGTGTCTCCTAAAGGTGTCAGTACTGCAACTCCCAAAATAGCCAGGGGGGTGGGAAATAGTTGAAAAAACACCTGGTGCTTTTAAACTATTTTTGGTGAATTAAACCTTACTGACTTTATGGAATTAAACCTTGGTGATTTTTTTTTTTTTGCAAAATAGAGGCTTCCTCCCAAAGGAAAGTGGTTCAGGAAGGGTTGGCACCAGAGAAGATAGGCTGCCCCTCACAAAAGGAACAAAGAGTGAATGTGCAGGCAAAACATGAGGAAAGACTGCTGGCCTTGTGAAAGTCTCAGGGGCAAATTGGTTAACAGCTGTAGGAAGAAAACACAAAAATTGAACCAGATGACCTTTTGGTCTGATCCAGCAAGGGGCTTTTTTTTGTCCTTAAATTGTAAAGCCTGGTGTTTGGAGATGTTGGGAAGAATGGAAGAAACTCTATATAATGTTCCCCAACTTCCATATCATTAATCCAGATTTATTTTTTATAGAAGAGTGCAGATTTTATACTAGCAGTTACCTCTAAGATTCACAACAAATATAAGTTTTAATGTCCCCTACCTGAGCTGCTGCCTCCCAGGGAGTACTAGCCTCACCTATTGCTCTTTCAGGATGTATTTGTCCTCTAACTAAGTGGAGAAATGAGAGCCAATGTAGTGTAGCGGTAAAGGCATTTGACTAGAAACTGGGAAACTCCTGAGTTGTAGTCCCGTCTCAGATAGGTGGACTCAGATAGGTGGTCATGGGCCACTTACTCTCTGGCTAAGGAACAATGATGCGAGGGGAACCCACTTATGAAAAATCTTTCCAGGAAAACTGCAGGAACTTATCCGAGCAATCTCTGAAATTGTTTGTTTGTTTGTTTGTTTGTTTGTTTGTTTATTTATTTATTTATTTATTTATTTATTAGCTTTGTATGCCGCCCTCTCCGTAGACTCGGGGCGGCTCACAACAGCAATAGAACAATTCATAACAAATCTAATAATTTAAAAACATTTTAAAAACCGCATTATTTATCAGACATACATACAAACATACCATACATAAATTGTATAGGCCCAGGGGAGATATCTCAATTCCCCCATGCCTGCCGGCAAAGGTTAAGGAGTTTACGGAAGGCAAGGAGATTGGGGGCAGTTCTAATCTCCGGGGAGAGCTGGTTCCAGAGAGTCGGGGCCGCCACTGAGAAGGCTCTTCCCCTGGGACCCGCCAAATGACATTGTTTAGTCGACGGGACCCGGAGAAGGCCAACTCTGTGGGACCTAATTGGTCGCTGGGATTTGTGCGGCAGAAGGCGGTCCCGGAGATATTCTGGTCCAATGCCATGAATTCTGGCATGATTGAACAGAAGAAAAAGAATGGAGACGTGAGAGGCAAAATGGCGGTCTTGAGAAACTCTCCCATCTTTAGTTATCCCAGAATTCCTGCTGTACACTGGGGGCTCCAATGTATACTTCTAAGACACTTGCTGCAGCTGCTTTCCTCAAGACCTATTCCAAAAGCCCTGGGAAGGAGCACCAAGAAAAAGAGTTTAATGAAGCAAAATAACTTTAGAAAGGAGTAAAAATGTCAGCCCCTGTTGGTTTTTTATTTTATTTATTTATTTATTTTGTCCAATACATAATACACATTGAAGAGAATAGATATGTAGTAATATAAATGAAGAAAAAGAGAGAAGAAAAGATATAAAAGTATAGGAGATCATATATGAAAAGAAGAAAAGATAAATGAGATAAGGAGAGACAATTGGATGGGACGGAAGGCATACTGGTGCACTTATGCACGCCTCTTACTGACCTCTTAGGAACCTGGAGAGGTCAATCGTGGATAGTCTAAGGGGAAAATGTTGGGGGTTAGGGGTTGACGCTACTGAGTCAGATAATGAGTTCCACGCTTCGAGAACTCGGTTTTTCTGCTTAGTTCTCCTGAGCCGTAAAAGCAAATCTTTGGCTCATCTTTCCAGTCTAGAGCAGTAAAAAGATTGTTTCAAGGCTAGTAGTAGTAAAATTAAGTTCTGACTCAGGAAATGGCATTCCCCACCCTGAACCAGGGGTCTTCTCTCCCTCTTTCCACGAAAATGAGCAGAAGCCAGACAGAGTGACTACTTTCCCAGTCCATCCACTCTGCTGCCTTCCAAAGCGTAAAGTGGCAGCAGGAAACGGCTCCCTCGAACAAAGGCCCATTTACAAATCCCTGTCCCCAAAGGCTTCAGCCGGAGACAGTGCCACCCCAAACATTCCAGGCCAAGCCTCCCTGGGTGAATCCAGGGGGCATGGGAAGGGGAAGAGACCAAGAGAAAGAAAAATCTCAAGCTGCTTGCAGTTTCAGCAGATGATCCCTCCCCCCTTTTGCCTTTAGAACTTCTTTTCAATGTGGGTGCCCAGCACTTCTGGTGGAAAAGGCCGACACTCTTTGCTTCCCCCCCTGTTGTAGCTTAGATCAGTCTGTGGAAATCAAGCTCTGAGCAAGGACAGAAAGAGCCACTAAGAAACAAGAGGAAGACACCAGCTGGTTGGAATGTGGAGGGAGGGGGCGATGATGGGGGCAAATAATAATTTTGAAGCTACTGCCCCAACAGGATTGATGAGGATTTGGGACTTCTTTAATACATCTGCAATGTTATAATGGTAGGGGGGCAGAAGAAAAAAGTAGGCTTATCAGAGGGGGAGCATTCAGCCAAATGTCTCCCATGTTTATGAATGGTTGCTTGTGCTGCCTGAACAGAAGCATGCCTGTTCCGAAGGGAGGGAGATGTGCTGCAGCATTTTGTTGCTGTTCCCTCGTTTGTTGGGAAAGGTTGGCAACAACAAGAGTTGGAAGGGACCTTGGAGGTCTTCTAGTCCAACCCCCTGCTTAGGCAGGAAACCCTACACCACTTCAGACAAGGTGGTTATCCAACATCTTCTTAAAAACCTCCAGTGTTGGAGCATAAACAACTTCTGGAAGCAGATTGTTCCACTGATGAATTGTTCTAACTCAGGAAATTTCTCCTTAGTTCTAAGTTGCTTCTCTCCTTGATTACGCTCCACCCATTGGAGAATAGGTTGACTCCTTCTTTGTGGTTGAGATAGTGGAACACTGCTCTCATGTCTCCCCTGGTCCTTCTTTTCATTAAACTAGCCATGCCCAGTTCCTGCAACCGTTCTTCATACATTTTAGCCTCCAGTCCCCAAATCTTCTTTGTTGCTCTTCTCTGCACTGTTTCTAGAGTCTCAACATCATCTTTACATCCTGACGACCAAAACTGAATGCAGTATTTGAAGTGTGGCCTTATCAAGGCATTATAAAAGTGCATAAGCGCACCAGCATGCCCACTGTCCCTGACCTATGGCCCTCATTTATCTGTATTTACTTCATGTTTATACTAGTACCTGCTGTCTTGTACGTTTTGACAAAATAAATAAATAAAATAAATAAAAGTGATATTAACACTTCAGGTGATCTTGATTCCATCCCTCGGTTAATGCAGCCTATATCAGTGTTTCCCAACCTTGGCAACTTGAAGATATTTGGACTTCAACTCCCAGAATTCCCCAGCCAGCAGACGCTGGCTGGGGAATTCTGGGAGTTGAAGTCCAAATATCTTCAAGTTGCCAAGGTTGGGAAACACTGGCCTATATAACCATATAAATGCACAGTTCCCAGATTGTTCCCTTTCCTGTTCTGCTAGATTGGAAGCCATATTGTAAGGGATGTACATAAGTGCACCAGAGTGCCTACCATCCCCTGTCCTATAGTCTCTCCTATATCTCCTATATCTTCTCTTCTATCCCTTCTATCCATTATATCTCTTCTATCTCTTGTATCTCTTATATTTTCTTCTATTGTCTCTAATTATACTTTACTCCTGTATTTCTCTTCTATACTCTCTTTGATACAGTCTACTCGTATATATCCTCTATTATTATTGTGTATTGGACATAAAATAAAAAAAATTAATAAAATATGGGTTTCTCCCCCTGAGAACACGTCCAATTTCAAAGGTTCCCTTTCGAGAGTGCGGCCCGCTTTCCTTTCGGCCGGGCTCGCCCCTTACCACAGCGCCTCCTAGGGGCAAGAAATATAAACCGGAGTCACGTGCAGCTCCTTGCTAAAGCGGCGTTTCCCACGCTACTTCTCTTTCTGGGAAAGTGGAGACCGAAATAGCCGCGGAACTTTCCCCCCAGGGACGACGTGGCTCCTCTGCGGGCTCCGGCTGCAACCCCAAGGCCGCCCGAGGGAGTCACACGATTTAGTCCCGCCGCGGCTCCTGGGACGAGAGCGGATGGGGTGAGAGTGGGGGAAAGGGACGTCGGGAGTTGCAAGCTTCCCGGCTTCTTATTGCCTTTCAACCGGCCGCTTCCTTGCTCGGCCTAAGGTGCCATTGATCCGCATAACCTCGGTAAACAAGGTTGCCGTGGAAACCAGTGAATACAGATTAGTGGACCAGGTGATGGACGTGGAGGACAGAGGAGGACAAGAAGGGTCCCAGGTGGGGAGAGGGAAAATGCAGTTTGGGTGAAATTTGGAGGGCTCCATGGAAGTAGTTCGGCTCTGATAAGGCCGCGAATCCCTTTCACGACACTTATTTGATTTATATTCATCCCTTGTTTAAATAAATGGCTACGAAAATGGTGGAAGGTCTTAAGCACAAAACTTATCAGGAAAGACTTAATGAACTCAGTCTGTATAGTCTGGAGGACAGAAGAGAAAGGGGGGAGGGACATGATCAAAGTATTTAAATATGTTAAAGGGTTAAATATGGTTTAGGAGGGAAGTGTTTTTAATAGGAAAGTGAACACAAGAACAAGGGGGCACAATCTGAGGTTAGTTGGGGAATGATTAGAAGTAAGGTGAGAAAATATAATTTTACCGAAAGCAGTAGATGCTTGGAACAAACTTCCAGTAAACGTGGTTGGTAAATCACAGTAACTGAATTTAAACATGCCTAGGATAAACACAGATCCATCCTAAGATAAAATACAGACATAGTATAAGGGCAGACTAGATGGACCATGAGGTCTTTTTCTGTTGTCAATCTATGTTTCTAAATATTCCTGGGCGCTCGGAACAAAAATGCCAATACAAAGTGTCCAGGTTTTTTTTTACATATACAGTATAGTAATATGTACAAATATAAATCCGGACTAGACTCTGTTGTTTCTCTGTGTCATATATGTGGGTATATGCATAATTTTGTATTTATTTGTCATGTTTCTGAAGTGTACATTGGAGGAGTGACCTTTTAAGAGCTGTGTGCAATGAAATTTCATTTTAATGTACTATGCTGATGAATGTACATTCAAAGACAATAAAGTTGTTATATTCTATTTTATTCTGATATCCAATCTTTTTTTCCAAGGAGCAAAAGTCAGCATGCAAAATAATCCACAAATGACCACTAGTTTATCTTCACAGAAATCCTGTGGAGGTAAGTTCAGTTGAGGGGAGGTCCAAAACAATGCTATCCTGTGAATTTTTTATACCTGGTCTGTGAGATGAACTTAACCTCTCACTATCATAACCAAATACAGTTCTAATCCCCAATTTTGGAGGGATTATAAGGAAGAAGAGATCAAAATGAGAGAGGCATTTCCTGTGGCCCTTTGTTTTTCAAGGTGATGATGATAATAATAAAAATTCCCATTGATGTCAGCCAGCATAGGCAATTATCAGATATAGGTAGACCTTGAGATAGGACTATAATGGAGCCTGCCCATTATGGTTGCATGGTGTGAGAACAGTTAAAGGAAGTGGCTCACTTCTGCATCTCTGCTCTTCCTAATGAGTTGTTATAACTAAGGTGCAGGTTATTAAATAGAGGACAAAAAGTTTCAGAGATAGGGGAGACACTTAGAGGCCTAGGTAGACTCAGAGCTGCCTACCCTGGTTCTCCCAAGACCTCCCTTCTAAGACAACCCGTGTCCTATGCCCGTTGGGTGCCCACAAGCCTTTCCCCTCTCCCACTGAGTGCCCCCAAGCCTTAGATCTCATTCCCATCCCACCAGGCAAGATACCCTTCTCTTCACTTACCTTTGACGAGCTCCAAAGCCTTCACTTGGGCACATTGTGTGGTTCCGGAATTGTGCCGTGTGGACCAAAGGACAAACCATTAGTTTCTGAAAACTAAGCAAGCTGTGGTAAGGCAGTCAGCCAAATGGGAGTGGTTTGTCCCTTGCCTACACAGCGCAATTCCGGAATTGTGTCATCTGACTAAGCAGCAAAGTGGCCCGTTCCAGTGTTATGGAGTTCTTCAAAATGTGAGGAGGGGGATATTTCACCGGCAAAGGTGAGAATCAGGACAAACGCCAGTGGGGAGTTGTTGGAAATGCTTGCAGGGACTAGGTGAGGGATCAGGGCTGAGTTGAGGTGATGCAGCGTAAGGACAAATAAATGTGGAAGCAATGCGACAGCTATAACTTTGGGACCAGGTTGTAAGTAGTTTTTGGAGAGGCCTATCGTAACTTCAAATGGCCATTAAGCGACCAATTGTCAGTCAAGGAATATCTATATAAGATTTTAACTGATATTTGGGTTACTACCCTGTTTACTCTGTCCCAGCAGCTCTTCACCAATGTGGTACAACCCAGATGCATTGGATCTGCTGTTAAGGAGTGTGCAGAATCCTTGAGTTATCAAGGACATGCACAGAGGAAAACATGGGATCCCAGCAGATATCTAGGAGATATGAGTAATTATTCAGTCATACAAGTCAGATATATTAAAGTGTATAAAATACTGTTTACTTTAGAAATAGCACAGTCAGCTTAAACAGTCCGGTCGTACACATTCAAATCAGTTCAAATACATTCAAATCTTAATACAATAATAATATTACAAGCATGTCTTTGTTTTACATATCAGACATACATTACAGCTTACAAGTACATCAAACTATCAGCAAATACACAGAGTTTACTACATCAGTCACAATAAATCAGCAGAAAGAACAGAGAGAGAATCAATCATGCTTTCTGGCTCTCTCTTATGGCAATTTGCAACACTACCTCTTAAAGCTATAGTACTTCAATACATATAAACATTAATCGTTAGCTTGTTTATATATTGCAAACCCAACAGTTTTGTACATAGTACTAACATCTGCCACACTGGGGAAGCTTTCAACAAATGCTGATTTTTTTTTAAGGATAATTCTTTACAAACGTATCCTCAAATATCCTTTTCCAGGTAGCATTTATGGCTAAGATATTTCTGAATGCCTGCTAGGAATTCCCAGTATATTTCAAAGCCCCTGGGGTACATTAGGGCACATTCCCCATCATTTTTGCAGGAATTTCTATCTGATCTTACATGTTCTGAATGTAAATGCATCCTAGCACATGTTCCAGTTTCCTATGATATCACTTCTATGCAGTCATTTAAAATCCCCTCATGCTCCTGTTTCCTCATTTACATTTTGAATATACCTGAAGTCATTACTGGAGAACAAACCTCCTCCTCACACTAATACACACACACACATGCACATTCGAGACACAAGTGCAGAACACACTGCAGCAATCTGTCATTGAGCTTCACTGCATATTGTCGCCAAACTGCTGAAATTCAAAAGCGGTCCTGCGAATGGGTTCTCCTATATCCACCTCTGCTGACTTCCACTGAATTCCTAGCTGCTTCTGAAACAATTAAACACGGAGATAGCAGGCAGGACTTCTACTTCTCAAGTTTTATCAAAAAAGAGAAATCTGAAGGTTAGACAGGCCTGAGTCAGAGTGACCTTGCAGACAAAAGAAAGTAAATTGGTTCTTTAAGTGGGTGTATATAGTATGCGTGTATGAGTACAGTATACCCCTCACCTATATACACATATACGAACCTATCATGCTCAACACCCACGTGAATGAAGGAGAATTATAGAAATAAGAGTCTTAAGTCTTTAGTAGACACAATGTGTCGGTGGCAAAAGCAGGCTTGAAAAATATCCCTGCTTATCCACACTAATGCATTGCTTCCCTGTGCTAAGAATAAGTTGAGAATAAGTAGAAGATCAAACTGTGTGAGGTGAGGTAGCAAGGTGAGCCTGGCAGAGCAGCAATGGACTGGCAGAAGGGGGTAGCAATTTCAGCAGGTACCCAGCAATGCTGATCCCTGAGGCCAGTCCTGGCCAAGGCTTTGCTCAAATTTAGTCAGGCTTGGCAGATTATATGAGAATTGCTCCGAGGAGAACGGTACCCTGTTTTCCCGAAAATAAGACGCACCCCGAAAGTAAGGCATGTCAGAGGTTTTGCAGAATTTGCTAATATAAGGCACCCCTCGAAAATAAGGCTTAGTCAAGTTTACATATGGTACGGTGGAAAAACATACGGTACCATTCAAAGCTGTTCATAGCGGTACCGTAATGTGGCGTCCCCTGCTGGCCCCTTCCATCGCTTTGTACCGTCCAGTACAGCAGACATAGTCTGCTGCTGTCTCACCGCCATTATAGTCTCCACTACAGTGCGTAGACTGTGGTTCCTCTGGTGGCCGGAAGCTGCAATAGCGGGAGTATACTGTTATACCATATAAGTGCTGTCATTTGTGTGGGTGGGTGCCATACTGACAGGTACCGTACCGTAATCAGTGTACCGTACAGTACACTTTCTTTGGGGGTGTCAGCTTTTCTGCCTGTGAATTGTCTTATTTGAGAAATATAAGGCACTTCCCAAAAATAAGACGTAGCAAAACTTTTGGAGCAAAAATTAATATAAGACAGTGTCTTATTTTCGGGGAAACACGGTAGCTGTGTAACTCTCCTTCTGGTCAAGAATCCTTCAATGTCTACAATCTACACATTGATTGAATGGGCAACCAAATCATCTATTACAACGTCCTTCTTGTCAACAACTACTTCAGCTTCAACCACAACAATACACAAGCATACAACAGATACAAACTCAAAGTGAACCGCTCCAAATTTGACACTAGAAAATACAAATTCAGCAACTGAGTAGTTAATGCATGGAACTCACTACCTGGCTCTGTTGTTTTGTCACCAAACCCCCAACATTTTACCCTTAGACTGTCCACTATTGACCTCACCCGATTCCTAAGAGGTCAGTAAGGGGCATTCATAAGTTCACCAGAGTGCCTATCGTCCCCTGTCCAAAGTTTCCCTTTTATCAGTACCCACCTCATGTATATAAATAATGTTAAATCTAAGTATATTACCAATACATATTTGACAAAATAAAATAAATAAATCCTGGCCATGACTAGTGAAGGGTAAAACTGCCTACCTCTTTTCTCCGCCCCCCCCCCCCCCCCCCCATGTTTTATTCCTAGATAGATTTTGAAATCTAGGGCAGGCCAGAACCAGGATGAATTATTCCGGCACCAGACAAAACAATTGTGGAATTGGAAACTGGTGCTCTGGAAATTCTAGTCTTTGCTGTTCAGTTTGTAGCTGAGGAGCTACTGGGTAAGACTTCCTGTCTTCCCCCTTCATTCCTCAGCAGAGTTCAACTGCTGAATATGGTTTGCTTTACAGTACTATGAACTACCTACTCATTGCATGCCCTATCCAGAGTTACACATAAGGGAGATGCTGATTACGCTGGTTAGATTATGAATTCCTTTATTATTTTAAAAAAGGGTTGCATTTCTGAGTGTTTGGATATGTGGGCGCGGCTGTCTGTTTGCAAGCAAGCGGATTTGTGCATTTACACATTGCATACCAGAATGGATCACATGCAAGGGATAGCTTACAGGCCTTGATTTTTTTTTGACACTGCCCGGTCTATATTGTTTGCAAATGTTGGATGGCATTTTTATAACCATGTTGTATAGGCCATACACATCTCTTTTCCTGTAACATTCCCAGCACTTGTGTTTGGGGTAATGTAGCAAATCTTGTTGCAGAGCCCATTTTGATCTCCTTTGACCAAAACTGAATGACCTCAGACCAGCTACCTCCCGTCTAAGATAGGAGAATGTGAAGCATATACAAGTAGTCCTCAACTTACGACCACAAGTGAGCCTAGCATTTATGTTGCTAAGCAAAACATTTGCTAAATGAGCTTTGCCCTATTTTATGACCTTTATTGCCACAGTTGTTAAGTGAATCAGGGCAGTTGTTAAATTACCATATTTTTCGGAGTATAAGACGTACCCTTTTCCTCCCTAAAAGAGGCTGATAATTTGAGTACATCTTATACTCTGAATGTAGCTTTTTTTTCCAGACCTAACTAGATGCTAACGATCTTCCCAGCTCTTATCTTGCAGGCTCTTTCATTGTTTCTCTCTGCCAAGAATGTTTTCCAAGCCCTAAGTCTTTGTAGGGTTTTTTTTCACTGCTCTAACTTGCTCTGAATAAGTTTCTTTCCAGCCCTAACCATGTGCTAACAATGTTCCCAGCTCTTACCGGCTTGCAAGCACTTTCATTGTTACTCTCTCCTAATAAGGTTCTTTGTAAAGTCCTAACCAGGGGATAAAACAATGTGCTGAAGCTGACCAGACTAAGGACTCTAACTAGATGAATATCTGGTAAGCAGATTCTTTTCCCTATTTTCCTCCCCAAAAACAAAGGTGCGTCTTATACTCTGATGCGTCTTATACTCCGAAAAATACAGTAGTTACATGTTTATTAAGTAAATTTGGTGATCCATTCTGGTATGCAATGTGTAAACATTTAAATATGTTAAAGGGTTAAATAAGGTTCAGGAGGGAAGTGTTTTTAATAGGAAAGTGAACACAAGAACAAGGGGGCACAATCTGAAGTTAGTTGGGGGAATGATCAAAGGCAACATGAGAAAATATTATCTTACTGAGGGAGTAGTAGATCCTTGGAACAAACTTCCAGCAGACGTGGTTGGTAAATCCACAGTAACTGAATTTAAACATGCCTTGGATAAACATATATCCATTGTAAGATAAAATACAGGAAATAGTATAAGGGCAGACTAGATGGACCATGAGGTCTTTTTCTGCCGTCAGTCTTCTATGTTTCTACTCATTTACTTTGCCTGTCAGAAGGTCGCAAAAGAGGAATCATACGACCCCAGGTCACTGCAACTGTCATAAATGTGAATCAGTTGTCAATGTGAATCAATTGTCAATTGTCTGAATTTTGATCCCATGACTATGGGGATGTGTGAAAAATGGTCACTTGTCCTAAGTCACTTTTTTCAGTTATGATGTAATTTTGAACCGTCACGAAATGAACTATTGTAAGTGCAGCATTACCTCTATACAACTCTGAGCATTTTAAACAAAAGGTGGAATAAGAAATCCCTTTCACTCTTATTTGTCAAGTAGGGATTCAAATATTTTCCACTGGGCACCGCAGCTGTGCCTTTAAAGTTGCTCGCTGTAGGTCTTTGCTGATATTTCATTTGTAGTTTTCCACATGTTTGAGGTGGATTTGGAGGCCCCTAAGTGGGTCTGAACTGGTTTACTGGTCACCCAGTTGTCTAGAAAACTTCACAGTCCACTTGAGTTGAAACAGTAACTTTGTTCCTGAGACCACCTCCCCCCTGCTTAGTTGCATTAAATTGTTTGTTGCCAAGTGAAATTCTTTCCATGGTGTGTTTCATTGCACTGTGGAAACAATCAGGCCTAACCGATCTTGATCCCCCAAAGGGCATGTGGTTGATTGTGTGCTACACAGTCTTTCGTTTATTCCTAGCAAGGACATTTTCTCTGCAATGATCTACCTCTAACCTGGTCTTTGAGGTCCTGCAACGGTGCACATGTGATGGAATTAGAGACAAATCATGGCAGGATGCGAAGATGTCTGACTGCTTTTGCAATGTTTATTACTCATATACAGTTTTCCAAGCAGCAAAAGGTAGAAAAGAGCAACAGCATTTTCATTGGTGAATTCCCCCACCACCAATCTTCAAGAATATTCTGTTGATACAGCCTAGATGAGATCACGTACCAGCCAGAGATATTGTCTTAGCATAATATTATATTATTATTATTATTATTATTATTATTATTATTATTATTATTATTATTATTATTATATAATAATATTCTGGCTATGTGAATTGCCCCCCAGGAGCACTCTGCAAGCCTCCGAAATGGCTGGCTATGTGAATTGCCCCCCAGGAGCACTCTGCAAGCCTCCGAAACTCTCTGGGTGCCTTGTTTTTCACAAAAATGGACCCATTTTTCATAAGTTTTTGTGAATAATGGCACACAGAGAGTTTGGGAAACCTGCAGAGTGCTCCTGGGGGCTGGAGGAAGGCAAAATGCCCATTTTTGTGGGGGGAAAGGGCCTGTTTTTCACCTTTTTTTGCAAAAATGGGATGTGAAGAGGATTTTGGGAGGCTTGAAGAGTGCTCCTGAGGGGCAAGGGGGACAAAAACTTATTTTCCTTACTTAAGTCTTTGAAATCTCAGTGCATCTTATACACCGGTGTATCACATAGTCTGATAAATACCGTATATGTTTCCATTAGATTTGAAATGTACTCCTGACATTTATTAGAAGCCAGCAGAGCTGTCGGATTTGAAATGTTTCTTTGCGTTTGGCTGATGAATAGAATATTCATGTTATATTATACTGTATTATGTTATATTATACTGTATTAAATATTATATTTATATTATATTATTTTAAAATAATTCTATTCTGTTCTATAAACACCCAACTTGGGAGGCTCAGAGAAAACACTGGGCAACAACCAGAGACGAACATGTGCTACAGGCTTAAGCATAGAAACATAGAAGACTGACGGCAGAAAAAGATCTCATGGTCCATCTAGTCTGCCCTTATACTATTTCCTGTATTTTATCTTAGGATGGATATATGTTTATCCCAGGCATGTTTAAATTCAGCTATTGTGGATTTATACCAACCACGTCTGCTGGAAGTTTGTTCCAAGCATCTACTACTCTTTCAGTAAAATAAAATTTTCTCACATTGCTTCTGATCTTTCCCCCAACTAACCTCAGATTGTGTCCCCTTGTTCTTGAACCTTATTTAACCTTATTAAACATCTTTGTGGCTCTTGACAATCTACACTTTCAACAGGGGGCAACAGTGCAAGTATGGTAGTGATTGATTCAAGTACAGGCAGTCTTTGACTCACAACCACAGTTTGAGCCCAATTTTTTTTATTGCTGAGCGAGACAGGCGTTAAGTGAGTTTTGCTCCATTTTACGACCTCTCTTGCCAGAGTTGTCAAGTGTATCACTGCAGTTGTCAAGTTAATAATGTGATTGTAAAGTGAATTGCACTTCCCCCACTGACTTGGCTTGTCAGAAGCTCGCAAAAGGGCATCGCATGACCCCAGGACATTGCAACCGTCATAAATAGGAGTCGGTTGCCCTTAGCGTCTGAATTTTGATCGCATGACCAGGGGGGTGCTGCAATGGTCATAAGTGTGAAAAATGGTCATGTCCACTTCATCTAGTGACACACATCACAACACCAGTTAGAATATTAATAGCTCAAATGTGGAAAAAAGAAACTATCCCAACAGAGAGTAATATTATAGAAAAAATCTACAGATGTGTAGAAATGGATGAGATGACAAGGCAGATTAAGGGAACAAAAAACGAAGAAATTGAAAAATCATGGAATAGATGGTATGAATGGATTTAAAACAAATGAAAATATATAAAGTGTGAGAGTATAACAAAAAATAATGAATACACAGTATCAGTATGATAGTAAAATAGGACGAAGGTAGCAATTATAAAAATGGTGAAATCTTCACGGTAATATATTACTTAAATTATTTTCTTTTTCTATCCCTTTGATATAAAAAAATAAATAAATACATATGAATGAGAAGATATATTTGAAAACATTGTAAAAAGACATACTATAAGTATAAAATGTGATGTAAATAAACTTGGGGGGGAAATGATCGTGTCACTTTTTTCAGTGCTGTTGTAACTTAAACCATCACTAAATGAACTGTTCTAAATTGAGGACTACCTGTAGAGGGTGAGACAAAATATAAGGGGTATTTCATACTGACGCCTGCAAAAAAAAGGTATTTTCTAAAAACTCAGCTTCATATGGTAGAAAATGATCGTCGGAGAAAAAATATATATAGCTGTTTTGAAAGGCTAGCTGATTCTAAGACTAGTGTTTGCACAACAGACAATAACCAAAGAAAAATAAATAAATCAGTCTAATGAGCCATCCTGCCAATTCAGTCTTTGTTATGCTTGGCTCAAATTTTTTGCCTCCTGATGTCATCCAATCTCAGCTGCCACCGATTGGGGTTACTAAAAACCTGATAATACAGGAATCAACTTTTTCAGTCTGGGAAGAGATTGACTGGGTACTTACGTACTTTTCCTATTCATTTATTATATTTCTATGTTGCCACAATAATATGCCTCAGCAGTTGATTAAAGAAAATACCAAAATATCCACAGCAGGAGTATACAACATCCATATTATGATAGGTTTCTGTACTAATTACAGATACAGTTAAGAATGCCTCTACTTACAAACTTTTCTAGATAAGAACCGGGTGTTCAAGATCTTTTTGCTTCTTCTCAAGAACCATTTTCCACTTACAAACCCAAGCCTCCGAAACTGTAACTGGAAAAGGCAGGGAGAAGCCTCCGTAGGGCCTCTCTAGGAATCTCCTGGGAGGAAACAGGGCCGGAAAAGGCGGGGAGAAGCCTCTGTGGGGCCACTCTAGGAATCTCCTGGGAGAATCTAGAATCAGTAGTATAGTGCCCAAGAGGAGCTTTACATCTCCACCCCATGTCCAGTCAACGAAGCAGTGGAAGTGATGTGCCGGTGTCTGGAGGCTGTTGGGGCCTGGATGGGTGTCAACAGACTCAAACTCAACCCTGATAAGATGGAGTGGCTGTGGGTTTTGCCTCCCAAGGACAACTCCATCTGTCCGTCCATTACCCTGGGGGGGGGGAATTATTGACCCCCTCAGAGAGGGTCCGCAACTTGGGCGTCCTCCTCGATCCACAGCTCACATTAGAGAAACATCTTTCAGCTGTGGCGAGGGGGGCGTTTGCCCAGGTTCGCCTGGTGCACCAGTTATGGCCCTATCTGGACTGGGAGTCACTGCTCACAGTCACTCATGCCCTCATCACCTCAAGGTTCGACAATTGTAATGCTGTCTACATGGGGCTACTTTTGAAAAGTGTTCGGAACTTCAGATCGTGCAGAATGCAGCTGCGAGAACAATCATGGGCTCCCAACATTCCGCAGTCTGCATTGGTTGCCGATCAGTTTCCGGTCTCAATTCAAAGTGTTGGTTATGACCTATAAAGCCCTTCATGGCAACGGACCAGGATATCTGCGAGACCGCCTTCTGCCGCACGAATCCCAGCATCCGGTTAGGTACCACAGAGTTGGTCTTCTCCGGGTCCCGTCGACTAAGCAATGTTGTCTGGCGGGACCCAGAGGAAGAGCCTTCTCTGTGGCGGCTCTGACCCTCTGGAATCAACTCCCCCCAGAGATTAGGACTGCCCCCACCCTCCTTGTCTTTCGTAAACTCCTTAAAACCCACCTCTGTTGTCAGGCTTGGGGGAACTGAGACATCCCCCCCTTGCCAATGTAGTTTTGTGCATGATATGACTGTGTATGTATTTTATATATTGGGTTTTTTTTTCTTTTTAGACTTTTTAATGTAAAACTGTTATTTTAGATTTTAATTATTAGATTTATTGTCATGTATTGTTTTTATCACTGTTGTGAGCCGCCCTGAGTCTACGGAGAGGGGCGGCATACAAATCTAATAAATAATAATAATAATAAATAATAATAATAGTTTTAGGTTGAAAGGATGCAACAAAACGGACAATACAAAATTGGTAAGAGTACATGGTGGAACACATTCAATTTGAAATCATGGATATTAAAATTAATATGATCAATGAAAATAAAGTGGAAAAACTATTGGGAAGATAATAATTAATAATAATAATTTATTAGATTTGTATGCCGCCTCTCTCCGAAGATGGGATAGGGTGAGAGGTTTTATGGACAGTAGAATTCGAGACCGAGTTATAAAGAACAAATTGGAATCACTCTATACTTTGTAAATATGTTAATATTCCCGGTTTTAAAATATTATAAATTAGTATGCCCTCATTTGGTGGACGGATTGAACGATTGATATTGGGTGGCGGGAGCACTGTTTTTGTGTTGTATATATCTGTTTTATTACTATTAAAAAATCAATAAAATTTATTTTTTTAAAATAGAATCAGTAGTATCAATTCGCCTGATATATTTAATTAGGCCAGCCGCTAATCTTTCTGAAAGTCAGGAAGTGAGAAAAAGAAGTTTTTCACGTGGGATGAAAGCTTATCTAGGCAGGCAGCCTTCTTCCTGATTCAAGTGTGTACTTGTGTGTGTTGTGTGTTATTTGCTTGGCTCTTGACTCATCTCCTTTATTCAGCTCTGGCACTGATCAAACTTCTTGAAAGTCTCCTCTGCAGAGAATGAGATACTGTATCTGGATCCTGAAAAAGTCTCTTAGAAGAAAGGAAAGGAAATGTCTAGGCATACAACACATTTCTTCTCTGAAAGTGGAGCTTACAGAACCACCGTGAGCCATGCTGGCTGGGGGATTCTGGGAGTTGAAGTCCACACAAAAGTTGCCAAAATTGAGAAACACTGAACTAGGGGTATTTGCAATGGATCTCCCACGAAAGGAATTCATTATCGGCATAACATCCATTCTTGAAAGCATAGTTGCTGACTGCCCAGAAAAAAACCCCAGATGTTATTGCTGGTAGCTATCCTCTCATTGTGAAGAGATTGCATGGGAGAAGTTGACAGTATGATGATTTCCACAATGTAAACATGTTTTTTCAAAAATGGAGGATCTCTCTACAAAGTTGGCAATCCCATGGTTCAGTGATAATGTGAATATGGAGAATGCTACTTAAGGGGCCCCTGCGATATCTCAAGTAAGTGGGACCTGGGTAACATTTTTTAATATTTACACACCATTTGCAAATCTTCCAGAAATGATACCTTTAGAGATCCCTAAAGAATTAAGTATTTCCATATGTGATTGTTAAACCTCATATGGAATGAGGAAATACTGAATGTTGTCAGTACAGTATTTCATTTCAGGAAGCAGAAACGAGCAGATATTTCTGTGGAATTTATGAGCAGATATTTTTGTGGAATGAAAGTGGAGGAGCCTGTTGCCAAGCTACCCAGCTATTATTCTTGATAGAACACCTACCTCTTGATAGTGCCTTAAGCAGATACGTGAGGCAAACAAGCAACTCCAGTATGTATAGGCTGATAGTTAAAAATGAAGCTGTGAACAAATGCAGGGAGGTATAAAGATACCTTGTGAAGGTAGAGAAATCGGGTTGGATTCAATTTTTTACCACCGGTTCTGTGAGCGTGGCTTGGTGGGTGTGGCAGGGGAAGGATACTGCAAAATCTCCATCCCCTCCCCACTCCAGGGAAAAATTACTGCAAAATCCCCATTTCCTCCAGATCAGCTGGGACTCAGGAGGCAGAGAATATATTTTGGGTGGGGGGGAGCAATCAGAGGTGGAATTTACCAGTTCTCCACACTACTCAATATTTCTGCTGTCGGTTCTCCAGAACTGGTCAGAACCTGCTGAAACCCATCTCTGGAAGAGATACAGTGGCGCCTCTACTTAAGAACTTAATTCGTTCCGTGACCAGGTCCTTAACTAGAAAAGCTCAGAAGTAGAAGCAATTTTTCCCATAGGAATCAATGTAAAAGCAAATAAATGTGTGCAAACCCATTAGGAAAGAAATAAAAGCTCGGAATTTCGGTGGGAGGAGGAAGAGGAAGAAGTGGAGGAGGACAGTCGCTGCTGAAGGAAGAAGGTGAGGTGAATCAAAAAAATCCAAAACTTTAAGGCTTAAAAAAAAAAGAGGGACTGAGGAGGCGAGAAGCATGCACCTCCCATACAACCGGCGCGAGGCTGCCTCCCCTACACTGTGCCAGAGAGAGAAACCCAGGCGGGCAAGATGGGGGAACCTCCTGCTCCATTGGCAACTCCTGCTACCTGCTGCCTCTTCCTTCCCATGCTGAAGGGCTCCCCTCTCCTCTTGCTCACTCGCTTGTAGCCATCCCCTTTCCTTCATTGTGGTGACTGATTGGTTTGGCTGAAGCTAAGATGATCTGGCCCAGCCGAAGCACCCCCGTTTGCCTTTCCACGCCCAGATGCTCCAGGAGGCAACCTCGCCCCAGGTGTATGGGAGGCAGTGCGAGGGAGTCACCACAACAAAGTGGTTTATTCCCTCTCCAAGCACCCAGAGAAAGGAAAACGCTCTGTTCCCTCTGGACTGCCAAAGCCTCCTTAAGCACCACCGAAAGGCTCCTCTGGCAGCCCAGAAAAGCCCGAGATGACCGAGATTAAAGAGGGAATGGCAGAAAACTGGCCGGGCCTTCGTGCCGCTCTTAAATTTCCTGGGAAATTTTTCTGTGCTTGGGTTCTTAAGTACAAAATGGTTCTTATGAAGAGGCAAAAAAATCTTGAACACCCGGTCCTTATCAAGAAAAGTTCTTAAGTAGGGGCGTTCTTAAGTAGAGGTATCACTATATGTCCGGTGCCATCCTACTTGATTTGCTTCACAAAACGTACTGAGTCAAAAGCAAACAAACTGCTGTGACTGCCTACAATGGCAGTTATTGAGAATAGCTCCACTTGTGTGAGGCTTGGCAATGGTTCTAGTCAGTAGCAATTCTGGTGGATATCATCTTATTCAGGGGTGGGTTCTAATTTACCTCAGTGCCAGTTTGCTTCCACCTGCATTGCAGGACCGCCCCTCGTGAGCACGCGTGTGCTTTTCAGGCACATGCATGCACGGTGTTGAAAATTTAAAAAAAAATAAAAAATTAAAAGCCGAAAGCAAGATGGCAATTCATGTGAGGTGCTGGAAATCTGGCTTCTACATATGCACGTAGAAGAAGAAAAAACCCCAAATAAAATAAAAAATAACAAGCCAAAAACAAGATGGCGATGCATGTGAGGTGCCGGATACTTGGCTTCTGCGCAGGCCCAAAAGGAAAAAAAACCATAATTTTTTTAAAAAGATGGCGGCGTCCACAGACCAGAACTGACATAACTGGTTCGGTGACATCATCGTGATGTCACCAGCTGCTTGCTACTGGTTCAGGCGAGCCGGTCCGAACTGGTCCGAATCCACCTCTGATCTTATTAATGTTTTCTCTGGGAATTCAAGTTGGTATGTGGGGAGATACCAGGATTGGTTCCAGTCTAGGAAGTCTGTGCGATAGGTTAGACTGAGAAAGAATAACCAACTCCATGATTGAGGCCAATTTGGATCTCTTTAGTCCCAGACTCCCAGTCCAGTAGCTTAAACACTGTCCTACAGTAAATCATTATGGTCTCATCATCCACTATTGCTTAGGGCTGGTGCTATGCTCATAAAATCTGTGGAGATTCTGAGTCATCCAGGTCATAGTTGTCTCAAAGGTGCTTTCTTTTTCTTTCTCAAAAGGCAACTGGGCTATTTTTTCCTTGAGAAAATGTTTTACTTCTCACCCAAGAGGCTTCATCAGTTGTGATTGTGTGTGTGTGTATGTAAAGATAGATACTGACAGTTGAGATTGGATGGGGAGAATGGAAGGATTGTATTTCGTTGCCATCATCTGGTTGTTAGCCTTCTCCCCGAGAGCTCTTGAGGTGAGGGTTTATCTTCCATTTCAGGGCCACCTGAATCAGGGTACAATTGGTTCTGCAACCTTCTTGGAACGGCTGCAAGAGCTGCATTGTAGAGCGGACATAGGGGATTTATTTATTTTATTTTATTTATTTATTTATTGGATTTGTACGCCGCCCCTCTCCGCAGACTCGGGGCGGCTAACAACAGCAATAAAACAGTATATAACAAAATCCAATACTAAAAACAGTTAAAAACCCATTAATATAAAAAACCAAACATACATACAGACATACCATGCATAAAATTGTAAAGGCCTAGGGGGAAGTGTATCTCAGTTCCCCCATGCCTGGCGGCAGAGGTGGGTTTTAAGCAGCTTTCGAAAGGCAAGGAGGGTGGGGGCAATTCTAATCTCTGGGGGCAGTTGGTTCCAGAGGGCCGGGGCCGCCACAGAGAAAGCTCTTCCCCTGGGTCTCGCCAAACGGCATTGTTTAGTTGACGGGACCCGGAGAAGGCCCACTCTGTGGGACCTAACTGGTCGCTGGGATTCGTGCAGCAGAAGGCGGTCCCTGAGATAATCTGGCTTTATAGATCATAACCAACACTTCCTCCCCTTCTATTCAGAGAGCGTTGCTCAATGTTAACATGAAGTGGCCTCCCTTACCTCTCTTGCAAACCAGTAGTCTTCTCTAGCCTATAGGTCAGTGGTTCTCAATTTTTCTTATGCTGTGACCCCTTTATACAGTTCCTCATGTCGTGATGACCCCCAACCATACGTCTAGCGCCAATTCTCCCAACAGAGCTTTTAGCTGATTGGCAGGAAGGTCAGAGAGGGACACCCCCACTGTAAATGCCTGATTGGTCAGACCATAGCCTAGGGCAGGGGTATCAAACTTGCGGCCCTCGGGCTAGATGTGTCACACGCTGGCCACACCTACACCTGGTTTAACAAAGAGGAAAAAAGTTGCAATACATTACGTGATGATGCCACGACGACACAAGTGTGACTCTCCTAGTCTAGGACTCTATGCTTTGTAAATTTTCAAAATCTGGAGTTTCAAAGTTTAGAAAAACCCCTTTTGTGCCTATAAAATTTAGATTTGTCCAACAATGCTGCATTGTTAATGTTCATGTCAAATTTCCAATCTAAAGTTCCCCAAATTTGCCAGCATGATTAGATGATGTAGCCTAATTCCAAGCATTATTAAATAAACACCACCTCGGTTGCTCCTGTGCCTACTGTTTTGTTGCTGGCTTCTTTCCTTTCCTCTGATGGTTGTTAATTCCCTGAAATCATCACATGGCAGATAAGGTTACAGGTTGCACAACTGGTGGTTCAAGGACACGCCTTTGTGCCAGCGAAGAAAGTCTCTCCGAAGCCAAGAGCTTAAAAGCAATCCTCTGAGAGGCCTTCCGTGTAAAATGATGCTGGCCATTCTCATGCTCACAACAGCCATTTTCTCCCCTGCAATCTTGTGGCAAGAGGGACGGGGACTTGTTCAGAAATGCTATCTTGTGATCTTGTGGCTTTAACTATTATTAGCAAGCGGCAGGGTTTTTTTTTTGCTTTTATTTAACTATTTAACCAGCATCTTTACCCATAACCTGCTTTGTGCTTAAACTGCTTGTATACCAGTATTTTGCCTAAGTGCAAAAGCCTATTGATGATGATGATGTTTATTATTATTATTATTATTATTATTATTATTATTATTATTATTATTATTGAAAAGTCTGAGGCAGCTCGTTTCAAAAGGTTCCTTTATTTCAGCCCTTTTCAGAAAGTGACTTCAGCAAGGAACGCGACTGGTTTTACACAGAGCCAGACGCTCCTTTTATACTTTTTAACTTCCCGCCGAAACCTAACTGTCAGCGTCTTAGCCAATCAGAGGCGCTTAACTCAATTCAACTTTTTACATTGCTTCAATACATACTTAACAATTATTATTTATTAGATTTGTATGCCGCCCCTCTCCGTAGACTCGGAGCGGCTCACAACAATAACAAAGACAATGTAAGAACAAATCTAATAATTTAAAAAACACTAAAAACCCCATTATTAAAAGCAAGCATACCCACAAACATACCATGTATAAACTGTATAGGCCTGGGGGAGATGTCTCAGTTCCTCCATGCCTGATGGCAGAGATGGGTCTTAAGAACTTTACGAAAGGCAAGGAGGGTGGGGGCAGTTCTAATCTCCAGGGGGAGCTGGTTCTAGAGGGTCGGGGCCGCCACAGAGAAGGCTCTTCTCCTGGGTCCCGCCAAGCGACATTGTTTAGTCGACGGGACCTGGAGAAGGCCAACTCTGTGGGACCTAACCTGTCGCTGGGATTCGTGCGGCAGTCATTGTCATTAATTAAATAACACACAAAAAACCAATAATTTAACATGCCTCTAAACCATGCCACAAATTTCCCCCCACCTTGTCCCTGCATAAAACTGCACTTTCAAAATCACAGCAGCAGACCACTTTCCTTCCTGTACCAAAAGGTGAGAACAATGAATCCATAATGAATTGAATTTAACCCAAATTTCTGGATTTCCAGAATATGCTAAATCATGGAACTCATCACACGAGCTGGTCTTGTCGGGCTAAAAAAATGCTTCTCAACCACAACATGGTTAAGACATGTCAACTCCCAATTCCCAGAATATTTTCTTCAATTTTATTTTTTACTTCACCTATTATTTTTTTTATAAATAACTCAAGGTGTTTAACTCACCTAATACTTCTTCCTCCTCCTATTTTCTCCACAACAACTATCCTGTGAGGTAGTTCGGGCTGAGAGAGGGTGACTGGACAAAAGTCGCGCAGCTGGCTGAGGAATTCTGGGAGTTGGAGTCCACGTATCTTTAAAGTCTGTGAGGTTGAGAAACATGAGGCTAAAATATTTATTTATTTATTTATTTATTTATATTTATTTATTTATTTATTAAATTTGTATGATGCCCCTCTCCGTAGACTCGGGGTGGCTCACAGCAGTGATAGAAACAATGTACAATACAAATCTAATAATACCTCGAGGTTCGATTACTGCAACGCTCTCTACATGGGGCTACCTTTGAAAAGTGTTCGGAAACTTCAGATCCTGCAGAATGCGGCCGCTAGAGCCATTGTGGGGTTTCCTAGATTCACCCACGTTTCTGCAACACTCCGCGGCCTGCATTGGCTGCCAATCGGTTTCCGGTCACAATTCAAAGTGTTGGTTATGACCTTTAAAGCCCTACATGGCATTGGGCCAGAATAAATCCGGAACCGCCTTCTACCGCACGAATCCCAGCTGCCGATAAGGTCCCACAGAGTTGGCCTTCTCCGGGTCCCGTAGACCAAACAATGTTGTTTGGCGGGGCCCAGGGGAAGAGCCTTCTCTGTGGCAGCCCCGGCCCTCTGGAATCAACTCCCCCCAGAGATTAGAACGGCCCCCACCCTCCTTGTCTTTCGCAAATTACTCAAGACCCACCTTTGTCGCCAGGCATGGGGGAGTTAGGATATTCCTTCCCCGAGGCCATTACAAGTTATGTATGGTATGTTTGTGTGTATGTTTGGTTTTTATAATAAGGGTTTTTAGTTGTTTTATTAAATTGGATTGTTACATGTTGTTTTTTATCATTGTTGTTAGCCGCCCCGAGTCTGCGGAGAGGGGGCGGCATACAAATCCAATAAATAATAATAATAATAATAATAATAATAATAATAATAATAATAATAATAATACGAAGTTAAAAACCCATAATTTAAAAAACATGCACACAACACACCATACATAAATTATATAAGCCTGGGGAAGATACTTCAATTCCCCCATGCCTGACGGCAGAGGTGGGTTTTGAGAAGTTTACAAAAGGCAAGGAGGGTGGGGACAATTCTGATCTCCAGGGGGAGTTGGTTCCAGAGGGCCGGGGCCGCCACAGAGAAGGCTCTTCCCCTGGGTCCCGCCAAATGACATTGTTTAGTCGACGGGACCCGGAGAAGGCCAACTCTGTGGGACCTAACTGGTCGCTGGGATTCGTGCAGCAGAAGGCAGTCCCGGAGATATTCTAGTCCGATGCCATGAAGGGCTTTATAGGTCATAACCAACACTTTGAGTTGTGACCGGAAACTTATTCACAACCAATGCAGACTGCAGAGTGTTGGTGAAACATGGGCATACTTGGGAAAGCCCATGATTGCTCTTGCAGCTGCATTCTGCATGGTCTGAAGTTTCCGAACACTTTTCAGAGGTAGCCCCATGTAGAGAGCGTTACAATATGTAGTTCATCAGCTTAAGTGTTTCATGCAAACATTGTGTTCCAAAGCCTATGCCTTAGGGAGGCTGTCATGGAAAGATTTCTAGGAAGTTCTGGAACCTGAAGAGCAACATTAGGATAGCTGCTGTTCTATTGCCATTCTGTTCAAATACTATAAGAGGAGTCAAATTGCCACCTGTAGGCAAACAAATCCTTTGCCTTTATCAGTACTGGGATAAAAACAGCCATCATGATTAAGAACATATTTGCTGGATGTTTGCATGAAGTAACACTTGTTAACCTCTTTTAAAAATGGGTGGCTCCCCAGGTTAGGTAAGGGTTAAAGTGGCAGCCCAGGGCCAAACCCGATTGCTTTTAAAAAACGCATCTTGGTGCTTGGCTGGGATTCCACTAGCAGGGGTGGACTGGCATGGCAAACTTGGCAGGGCTGGTGGAGGAAATCTGGAGGTTGAGTCCACAGATCTTAAAGTTGCCAAAGTTGCACACTCCTTTCCTAGAGCTGTCATAGGAAATGGGAAATCAAAATTGATTTTGGGAGAAGGCAAGACGAAACCAATTCTGTCCTGTTGCCAAGAAATTACATTGACATGTCAACAAGAGCCGGGGTGGCGCAGCAGGTAGAGTGCTGTACTGCAGGCCACTGAAGCTGACTATAGATCTGTAGGTCAGAAGTTCAAATCTCTTCACCGGCTCAAGGTTGACTCAGCCTTCCATCCTTCCGAGGTGGGTAAAATGAGGACCCGGATTGTTGCGGGCAATAGGCTGGCTCTGTTAAAAAGTGCTATTGCTAACATGTTGTAAGCCGCCCTGAGTATAAGGAGAAGGGCGCATAAAAATCAATCAATCAATCAAACAAACAAACAAACAATATATAAATAAATAAATAAAGCCGTTTAGGAACTGAGCCTGACTAAATGGAAGATTACCTTTGTAAGGTTGATGCTTGGGTTACCGCCAGTCTTGCATTTAAATCTTTCAGATTTTTTAAAAAAATGCCTTTCTTTTTACAATACTGTAATATAATTCATATTGTTTCTCTCCAACTTCCTTATTGGAAATGCGCCATTAAGCAACTTCAGCTAGTACAGTTTGAGATGTTATCCAGTTCTGCTGTTCTTTTAAAAATCCCATTTCAGTGCCACTGTTTATTTATTTATTATTAGAGTTGCAAGGGACCTTGTAGGTCATCTAGTCCAACCCCCTGCTGGTGCAGGAGACCCTGTGCCACTGTAGACCAGTGTTTCCCAACCTTGGCAACTTGAAGATATTTGGACTTCAACTCCCAGAATTCCCCAACCAGCATTCGCTGGCTGGGGAATTCTGGGAGTTGAAGTCCAAATATCTTCAAGTTGCCAAGGTTGGGAAACACTGCTGTAGACAAATGGCAGTTCAATCTGTTCTTGAATGTCTCTCTAGTCCTGGAGAAGGTTGGCATATAAATCCGATCAATCAATCAATAAATAGTATTGGAGCGTTCACAACCACTGCAGGCAAGCCGTTCCACTGGTTGATTGCTCTCACCATCAGAAAGTTCTTCCTTATTTCCAGATTATTTTGGCTTGTCAACTAAGTAATTTGTACAAAGTATCACTGGAATAATTGGAGCAATCGGCCACTATAACTAAATTTCCATTCATTTCATTTCAGTTCGGTCTGGACGTGTTGTATGAATCCCAGAAACAGCATGCTTAGAAAAAACAAAGCAATCTACCATTATATGACATAAATTCAATGCAATACAGTGTAATGTAATAAAATAAATAGTTTTATGTGCTGACACATAGGTTACAGTCTTAAAATAGTCCTCATTTTGCAGCGTGTCAGGTAGCAAACCCAGTTCACTCCTACAGCATAGGCAGAGGATGAGTTGGCAGTGAAATATTTGCCTTTCATACAACATCTAAAGTGGCAGCTCCTCCTGGTGGCATATCTCTGCATTGAGCCAGGCTGGCATAAGATCTATTTTTTATTTTATTTATTTATTTATTTTGTCCAATACATAATACACATTGAAGAGAATATATATGTAATAATATAAATAAAGAAAAGAATAGAAGAAAAGATATAAAAGTATAGGTGAACATATTTGAAAGGAAGAAAAGATAAATGAGATAAGGAGAGACAATTGGACAGGGGACATAAGGCACACTGGTGCACTTATGCACGCCCCTTACTGACCTCTAAGGAACCTGGAGAGGTCAATCGTGGATAGTCTAAGGGAAAAATGTTGGGGGTTATGGGTTGACACTACTGAGTCAGGTAATGAGTTCCACGCTTCGACAACTCGGTTGCCGAAGTCATATTTTTTACAGTCAAGTTTGGAGCAGTTAATATTAAGTTTGAATCTATTGCGTGCTCTTGTGTTGTTGCGATTGAAGCTGAAGTAGTCATTGACAGGTAGAATATTGCAGCATATGATCTTGTGGGCAATACTTAGATCGTGTTTTAGGCGACGTAGTTCTAAGCTTTCTAGATCTAGGATTGATAATCTGCTTTCGTAGGGTATTCTGTTTCGAGTGGAGGAGTGAATGGCTCTTCTGGTGAAGTATCTTTGGACATTTTCAAGGGTGTTGATGTCCGAGATGTGGTGTGGGTTCCAGACAGATGAACTGTATTCAAGGATGGGTCTAGCAGACTCTTGTTGAAATAGTATGGAATGATTTGTCAGATGATTCTGACCAAAGGAAGGAAATTATTTCTATGCAACTTTGCTCTCCTAGATGAAGAAAAAGATAGAGCTATTAGTCTCCTATTTTTATTTAGTCTTCACCAACAGGATTGCTGGTATTCCACTAGCATCTGGTAGAAAGCAGAAAGAAGGTGCAGCAATTGAAACACAAAATAGGCAGAAACAAAATCATTTCCCCATATATTTTACCAGGAAACAAAGATAAGCCAAGCTCAAAAACTCACTACACTGTTAAGCATAATCAATCATTCCAAATCCATGGTGGTATCCATTTAGCTCTCCCAATCAATGGAGCCCAAACTGTAGATGGAATTGCCCTACAAGGAGATACAGTGGTACCTCTACTTAAGAACGCCTCTACTTAAGAACTTTTCTAGATAAGAACAAAAAAGTCAATATTTTTTGCCTCTACTTAAGAACCATTTTCTACTTAAGAACCTGAGCCCGGAAAAATTTCCCAGGAAATTTGAGAGCAGCACAAAGGCCCGTCCAGTTTCTTGCCATTCCCCCTTGCGCCAGGTGTATGGTATCTCTCTTTTTTTTTAAGCCTTAAAGTTTTGGATTTTTTTGATTCCCCTCACCTCACCTTCTTCCTTTGGCAGCAACTGTCCTCCTCCTCTTCTTCCTCCTCCTCCCACCCAAATTCCGAGCTTTTATTTCCTTCCTAATGGGTTTGCCCACATTATTTGCTTTTACATTGATTTGTATGGGAAAAATTGCTTCTACTTAAGAACGTTTCTACTTAAGAACCTGGTCACGGAACGAATTAAGCTCTTAAGTAGAGGTACCACTGTATTCTTATGTATTTTACCAGGAAATATAGATAAGGCAGGCTCGAAAAATCAGCAACCTCCTAAGTAAAATCCTATGCTCAAAATCCATTGGCGATGTCCCTTTTGCTCTAGGAATTCCTGGCGACCTAACCCTGACCCTAGGTGGGTTTGTTCCCCGATGGGAAAATCCACTTGGGGGGGCAAATCCAGCTAGGGTTAGAGTTAGGTCTCCATGAATTCCTAGAGCAAAATGAACATCATCAATGGTCCAAATAGCAACCAAGAATTAAATTAGAGTCTGAGGCATGGCCTTCCTTAAAGTTCCGATTTATTATGTTAGCAACATCTTGGAGAAACCCGAATCTGAAGTCCCATGGTTTTCTCCACCAGTTTTCAAGTTCATCCCCACTTCCCACACCCACAAGTTCATCACATGGTTCACTCTGGTTTTGCCAATGTGTCTGATCCTCCCATCAACTTCCGGGCAGGTGCTGAACAAAGGATGACCTTGAGTATCTAGAAAGAATTTGTCATGGCTAGTACTCTACCCCTCATGCAACCGACCCTCCTAATTTTCCACATTCCATTTCCATTTCTTACATTCCATATTCTATTATGTGGCAGGCCAAAGTCTCCAACTCTAGCGATGGCTTCGTCCTGACAGGATGTTATCCTTATGAGAACACTGACTTTTCAAGCCTGGCGTATGTACATATCGTGGTAAAATAGGTCAGAAAATCTCATACACTTAGGGTTAGGCCTCTATGAATTTGTAGATCAAAATGGAGATTGCCAATGGATTTGGAGTGCATGATTATAGCAATAGCATTTAGACTTATATACCGCTTCATAATGCATTTGCAGCCCTCTCTTAAGTGGTTTACAGCAGTGTTTCCCAACCTTGGCAACTTGAAGATATTTGGACTTCAACTCCCAGAATTCCCCAGCCAGCATTCGCTGGCTGGGGAATTCTGGGAGTTGAAGTCCAAATATCTTCAAGTTGCCAAGGTTGGGAAACACTGGTTTACAGAATCAGCCTATTGCCCGCAACAATCTGGGTCCTCATTTTACCCACCTCAGAAGGATGGAAGGCTGAGTCAACCTTGAGCCGGTGGTGAGATTTGAATTGCTGAACTACACCTAGCAGTTAGCTGAAGTAGCCTGCAGTGCCGCACTCTAACCACTGTGTCACCCTGGCTCTTCTTATGCTTATTTATCCCCCAAAGGAATTTTCCCATGTATTTTACCAGGAAATGTAGATAAGCCAGGCCGAAAAGTCAGCCCCCTCCAAGCCTAATCATCCTCTCCAAATCCATTGCAGATAATAATAATAATAATAATAATAATAATAATAATAATAATAATAATGTATTGGATTTGTATGCCGCCCCTCTCCGCAGACTCGGGGCGACTAACAACAATAATAAACACAACATGTACAATCCAATAATAAAAAACAACTAAAAACCCCTATTATAAAACCAAACATACACACAAACATACAATGCATAACTTGTAATGGCCTAGGGGGTAGAGCTATCTCAACTCCCCCATGCCTGGTGATATAAATGAGTCTTGAGTAGTTTATGAAAGACAGGGAGGGTGGGGGCAGTTCTAATCTCCGGGGGGAGTTGGTTCCAGAGGGCCGGGGCCGCCATTTTGCTCTAGAAATTCATGGAGACCCAAACCTAACCCTCGGTAGGTTTGCCTCACAAGGGGATTTTCCTGTTTATTTTACAAGGAAACTGTTATGGCCTGTCAGCTGCTAGCAAAGATAGCTGCAGAGTCAGCCGAGAAGGAGGGTAGAGGGAGGGCCTGGTGCACCTTTGGGGCCTTTGGAAAGCTCCGATAAGGAAACAGCATCGGAGACAAAGGCAGAGCCGGGGCCTTCCGTCCTCTGCAGGTGGAGAGGCAGCTGTCTTCAGGGCCTGAGCTTTAATGCTTTAGAGAGCTATAAATAGCATTCTAACTATTAGTTGAAGGTCTGGGCCAGAGGTGAAATTCAGCGAGTTCTGGAGAATTGGTAGTAGCTGGCCCCAGAGCAGGGTGGGAATGGAGATTTTGCAATATCCTTCCCTTGGAATGGAGATTTTTGACGTATTCTTCCACTGCCAAACCCACCAAACCATGCCCACAGAACCAGTAGGAAAAAAATTGAATTTCATTCCTGGTCTGGCCAAAGCTTTATGTGTGACCATTCAGATAGCCTTGAGGACTGGTGAACTATCTGCTTACTGGAGGAACAATGTCATTTGGCGGGACCCAGGGAAAGAGCCTTCTCTGTGGCGGCCCCGACCCTCTGGAACCAACTCCCCCCAGATATCAGAGTTGCCCCCACTCTCCTTGCCTTTCGTAAGCTCCTTAAAACCCACCTCTGTCGTCAGGCATGGGGGAATAGAGATATTCCCTTCCCCCTAGGCTTATAAAATTTATGCATGGTGTGTCCGTATGTATGATTGGTTTCTTAAATTGGGGTTTTTTACATTACTTTTAATATTAGATTTGTTCATATTGTCTTTTTACTGTTGTTAGCCGCCCCGAGTCTACGGAGAGGGCAGCATACAAATCTAATTAATAATAATAAATAATAAAAAATAATAATAAAAAGGTGTCTTTCTCTTCAAAAATACAACAGAGAATCCAGCAATATAGACTATTCTGACACCAGTAACTCAGAAGTTTCTAGAAGCCACCCTAATGATAGTGAATTGTGCATCTTTTGAAACCAGTAAAATAGTAATTTACAGAAGATAGCATGAAGTTAATCAAGAATTAACATCACTAGACTTGTTTTGTCCTTTTAAAAAAATTCAGTAACGTTTCTAACGCCTTGTGAGAATTATACAGATGTAATATATCTTTACCGATTAGGTCCCACAGAGTTGGCCTTCTCCAGGTCCTGTTGACTAAACAATGCCGTCTGGCGGGATCCAGGGGAAGAGCCTTCTCTGTGGCGGCCCCGGCCCTCTGGAATCAACTCCCCCAAGAGATTAGAACTGCCCCCACCCTCCTTGCCTTTCAAAAGCTCCTGAAGACCCACCTATGTCACCAGGCATGGGGAAACTGATATGCCCCTAGCTACTATGGTTTAATGTATGGTCTGTTAGGTTGTGTGATTGTTTTTCTTTTCATAATAAGGGTTTTAAATTGTTTTTTAACATTAGATTTATACATGTTGCATTGTTGTTGTGAGCCGCTCTGAGTGCTCAGAGAGGAGCGGCATACAAATCTAAATAATAATAATAATAATAATAATAATAATAATAATAATAATTATTATTATTATTATTATTATTATTATTATTATTATTATTATGGCAAAATATGGCCTCCTGATTATAAGGCAAGCTAAAAATGTGCCACATGTTAGGACAATTCAGTGGATACATAGTTGGTTCCAAATGTATAAAAAGAATGCTCTGACAATGATTGTGGATCAAGCTTGCGCACGAGATCAAATAGGGTCAGATGCTTCACTTCTGGACCCTCTACTCTGCAATATTAATCTCTTATCTGAAGAGGTAGAGGAAAATAACATTTGCAAATGTCATAACATGGATGGCGTTATTAATATCTTAGCAGAAAGCAGTTCAAAAACGTATTGATAGGTTGAGAAAACCACTTGAAAGTTAAATAAAATTTAACCAAAGGAAATGTAAAATTCTTCCCCAAGGCTATCAAGTGTACTCTACAGATGGAGCATAGCTTGCTTAGTAACGCTGCTTATAAAAGAAATGCTTGGAAAAGTATTTGATTGTAAATTGCACACGAAGCAACAATGTGATAGGGATTTTTTTAAAAAGAAATGCAAATATCAATTGCACCAATAGAAGTATAATTTCCAGAAGCACACCAGCAATATTTCCACTTTTAATCCTCTGCTTTTTGATCCGAATTCTGGGCATCAAGTTTCAAGAACAAGAATGGTAACAAGGATGATCAGTCCTAAATAGAGATGTTGGTGGGTGCTTTAGGCTTGCGGAGACTGAAAGGGGCTATGGCAGCAAATACCTTTAAGGAAGTTATTATTATTACTATTATTACTATTACTATTATTATTACTATTATTACTATTATTATTATTATTAATTGGATTTGTATGCTGCCCCTCTCCGTGGACTCGGGGCGGCTAACAACAGTGATAAAAGCAGCATGTAGAAATCCAATACTAAAAGAGCTAAAAACCCTTGTTATAAAACCAATCATACATACAAACATACCATGAATAAATTGTAGAAGCCTAGGGGGAAAGAAAATCTCAGTTCCCCCATGCCTGACGGCAGAGGTGGGTTTTGAGGAGATTACGACAGACGAGGAGGGTGGGGGCAATTCTAATCTCTGGGGGGGAGTTGGTTCCAGAGGGCTGGGGTCGCCACAGAGAAGGCTCTTCCCCTGGGTCCCGTCAAACGACATTGTTTAGTTGACGGGACCCGGAGAAGGCCCACTCCGTAGGACCTAACTGGTCGCTGGGATTCATGCAGCAGAAGGCGGTCCCGGAGATAATCTGGCCCGGTGCCATGATTACACAAGAGGTAAAGGTACGTTTTGTGGTGTTCCAGAAGACAAGGCATGGAATAATAGATTTGTGTTATGAAACATAACTAACAAATTCTAAACGAATGCTAGAAAAAACACACCTTTTGAATAGTAGAGTACTTTGATCAAGGAATTAGCTGCTCAGAAAGCTGATGGCCTGGCTATCTATCACTGGGTGTGTAGGTATGATCAGGGGCTACGTCATCTATCTGTCGAGGGGGAGGTTTTTGTTTAGTTTTCTGCACTGAGCAGGGAGTTGGGCTCTGATACTCTTTCCAATGCAGGGCTTCCAATTTCTAAATGTGCTATTTTACCACACGGGGGCGCCCGTCATCTCTCTTTCGTTTCTGAATTCCGAAGGAACCGAAGAGTCTTTCGAACATTCCAGATTTTGCCGTCCTCAGCTTCCCCAACTTGGAGGCTGCTCAGATTTGTGGTCTAGCACTCCCCATATATCCAAGTAACACAACCAATAAGAGATTTAATTCAGTGTGATAGTTGTTGTGGTCTGCACATCTAGAGGCAGCTGCCCTACAGCCACAGCCCTACAGGAATTTGCTCTAAGCTGCCTTTAAAAGAATCTTAGTGTATAGGCTGAGGAGGGCCAGAGGGCTGGGTTTAATTGATGTTAAATTTGGTTATTTTGGAGGCATTATATAAAATGGGGGGCATCCTGTCCTAAAGTCATCTTCTGAATATTGTTTTTGCCAGCATTATAAGCCTCACAAATCCCAATGGCAATGGAAGGAACTGGCTGCAGGAATCGGCTCGGGAGTGACCTTTAGCCAATTCTTTCTTTCTTTCTTTCTTTCTTTCTTTGTTTGATTGTTTGTTTGTTTGTTTACTTACTTACTGATTTGATTTGTATGCCGCCCCTCTCTGCAGACTCGGGGCGGCTCGATAAAACAATATACAATAACAAATCTAATATTAAAAGTCTAAAATAACAATTTAACATTAAAAGTCTAAAAGCCCCATTATTTAAAAAGCATACACACAAACATTCCATACATAAAACTACATAGGCAAGGGGAGATTTCTCAGTTCCTCTATGCCTGACGGCAGAGGTGGGTTTTAAGAAGTTTACGAAAGGCAAGGAGGGTGGGGGCAATCCTAATCTCTGGGGGGAGCTGGTTCCAGAGGGCCGGGGCCACCACAGAGAAGGCTCTTCCCCTGGGTCCCGCCAACCGACATTGTTTAGTCGACGGGACCCGGAGAAGGCCAACTCTGTGGGACCTAACCGGCCGCTGGGATTCGTGTGGCAGAAGGCGGTCCCGGAGATATTCTGGTCCGGTGCTATGAAGGGCTTTTATATATTCAGCAGTGTCCACAGAAGTTGATTTCAAAACAGCTGTGGGTGGTGGGCATAGCATTGCGATGGAAGCCAGAGGTGGAGCATGCATCACAATACTGCATCCGGTTTTGGTCTCCGCATTACAAAAAAGATGTTGAGATTTTGGGGGGTAAATTGCAAAGAAGAGCAACGGTGATGATTAAAGGCCTAGAGGCTAACAAATATGAAGAACATTTGCAGAAACTGGATATTTATTTATTTATTTTATTTATTAGATTTGTATGCCGCCCCTCTCCAGAGCAGTTCACAACACATGGCTAGTCTAAAGAAAAGGACTAGGGCAGTGATGGCCAACCTTTTTTTCCTCGGGTGCCGAAAGAGTGGGTGCATACGATCACACATGCATGAGTGCCTACACCCATAGTTCAATACCTGGGGAGGGGCAAAAACAGCTTCCCTCGCCTCCCGGAGGCTGGAAATGGCCTGCTTCCCAACTTTTGGTGGGCCGAGTAGCATCGTGTTTTGCCTTCCCCAGGCTCCAAAGGCTTCCTTGGAGCCAGGGGAGGGTAAAAACGCCCCCCCCAACAATCCTGAGCTTCTCTGAAGGCCAAGAACGCCCTCCAAGAGTCTCTGTGCGAGCCAAAAATCAGCTGGCCAGCACATACATTCATGTTGGAGCTGAGCTAGGGCAATGGCTTGTGTGCCAGCAGATTTGGCTCTGTGTGCCACCTTTGGCAGTTGTGCCATAGGTTCGCCATCATTGGACTAGGGTGACATGATCGCAATATTCCATTATTTGGGGGGCTGCCACAAAGAATCAGAACGGAAGGGACCTTGGAAGTCTTCTAGAGCAGCCCCCTGCTCAAGCAGGAGACCTCATACCATTTTGGACAAGTGTCTGTCCAGCGTCTCTTCTTAAAATCCTCCAGTGATGAAGCACCCACAACGTCTGAAGGCAAGCTGTACCACTGGTTAATTGTCCTCACTGTTAGGAAGTTTCTCTGGGGTGCATAGGGTGTTCAGGGAGGGGTAACACCTCTGATGTAGGGGCATGTCGCATCCTTTTACAGCAGCTCATTTTAGGGCAGCTCATTCACCTTTGGTCCTCGCCTGTCACTCAGCTCTCACCTGCGGCTCCCAGTAGCTGTAGCATGCGCAGCGGCCACACCCCAGGCAACAGCTCTGGCAGGCTGGCCAAACCAGGTTGAGAGTAGCCATTGGTTCAATGACTTTCGGTGAGATAGGGACTTGTCTATTCTGAGTATGTGAAGACAGATTCCGGTGGACTGAGTGGATGAAATCTACTAGATGCAGCCCCCCCCCCAAAAAAATACATAAAAATCCTGGAATACAGAAAGTTCAGTGAGTTTTGCCTATTTTGCTTCTTTTTTGTGGCACCTCTTCTTTTGGGGAATGTGCATCCTAGCGTGCCCCCAAAAGCCGAGGGCATCCTCAACAGACAACAGATTGTGAATTCCTGCCACAGAGAAGTTCGGATTGATGTCAGCTTGCCAAGAAGCAGCTGCCCTAGAGAGATGGAAGCAGTGTTTCAGCTATTTTCTCTCATACTGCCCTGCTCGATACAGCAGATGCTAAAAACTAGTTGATTTGACACTCCTACAGTACAATCTTTAGGAAAACGATGGAATCAACCCATTCTGCCGCACGAATCCCAGCGACCAGTTAGGTCCCACAGAGTTGGCCTTCTCCGGGTCCGGTCGACTAAACAATGCCATTTGGCGGGACCAAGGGGAAGAGCCTTCTCTGTGGTGGCTCCGACCCTCTGGAACCAACTCCCCCCAGAGATCAGAGTTGCCCCCACCCTCCTTACCTTTCGTAAGCTCCTTAAAACCCACCTCTGTTGTCAGGCATGGGGGAACTGAAATATTCCCTTCCCCCTAGGCTTATAAAATCTATGCATGGTATGTCTGTGTGTATGATTGGTTTCTTAAATAAGGGTGTTTTTTTAAAAATTAACTTAAATATTAGATTTGTTCATATTGTTTTATTATTGTTGTTAGCTGCCCCAAGTCTATGGAGAGGGGCAGCATACAAATCTAATAAATAAATAAATAAATAAATAAATAAATAAATAAATAAATAAATAAATAAATAAATAATAAATAAATAAATAAACAAACAAACAATAAACAAACAAACAAAGAAAGAAAGAAAGAAACAAACATTATAATCTCTGTTTTATGTGTAGCAGTAGATAATATCCTGTTATTTCCATTTAGTCTCTAAAGGCTTGTTTTCTTTCATTGTATTCTATCCAACATTGTTTTTTATTATTTATTTCACACAAATACCCACACATCTACACAGGCACTAGACAACTGTTTTAAATTTACTTACTTATTTGATTGTATCTCATCTTTATACCATGTTTCCCCGAAAATAAGACACTGTCTTATATTAATTTTTGCTCCAAAAGTTGTGCTACGTCTTATTTTCGGGGGGGTGCCTTATATTTCTCAAATAAGACAAATTCACAGGCAGAAAAGCTGACACCCCCAAAGAAAGTGTACCATACGGTACACTGATTACAGTACGGTACCTGTCAGTATGGCACCCACACACACAAACGACGGCACTTATATGGTACAACAGTATGCTCCCGCTATTGCAGCTTCCGGCCACCAGAGGAACTACAGTCTACGCACTGTAGTGGAGACTGTAATGGCGGTGAAACAGCAGCAGACTGTGTCTGCTGTACTGGACGGTAGAAAGCGATGGAAGGGGCCAGCAGGGGACGCCACATTATTACGGTACCGCTATGAACAGCTTTGAATGATACCGTATGTTTTTCCACCGTACCGTATGTAAACTTGACTACGCCTTATTTTCGGGGGGTGCCTTATATTAGCAAATTCTGCAAAACCTCTGACATGCCTTACTTTCGGGGTACATCTTATTTTCGGGGAAACAGGGTAGGTTACTGAAGGTGGCAAGCAAACCTGTTAATCCTTCCTCCACCTATTTTCACACAACAGCAATCCCGTGAGGTGAGTTGGTCTGAAAGGAGAGGGACTGATCCAAAATCACCCAGTCAGCTAGTTTTTAGCTTGATGCCTAATGCAATGCAATGCAATGCAAATACACACACGCGCACACACACACACAAATATGAACATAAATATATAAAGAATTGTGCAAAAAGTAAAAGATAGAAAGCACAAGAAATAGTACAGCTAGAAAAAAAGAAACAACAAAGAAGCCTCTCCCAGTCTTCTTTAACAGCAGATGAAAATGGACTTGCCTCCCTCTTTAAGATTATGTCAACATTTTAAATATAATTTTTATTTAAGACATTTTTAACTAGATCAAAGCAAATATTAGAAAAGAAACAAAAATAAATTATAGTGACAACACTGCTCAAAAAAAATAAAGGGAACACTTAACACAATATAACTCCAAGTAAATCAAACTTCTGTGAAATCAAACTGTCCACTTAGGAAGCAACATTGATTGACAATCAATTTCACATGCTGTTGTGCACATTGAACTTCGTGCAGAACAAAGTATTCAATGAGAATATTTCATTCATTCAGATCTAGGATGTGTTATTTGAGTGTTCCCTTTATTTTTTTTCATAATATGTTGTTCTGTCGGGCTCTCTGGTAGACTCCTCCCAAAAATTCACAGGTACAAATTTCAGACACACACAATATATGTATAGTAAGAAACGGGGGGAAAGAAAAAATATAACAAAAATCTTCTAATCTTTTTCACAATGGTTATAAATGAATCAATATTTTACCCCTTCTCTCTAAATGTTATGTCACAATTTCTGTCTTTCGTGTGCTACTCTTTCTAATAGTCAAACCCCTAAATCACAAGTTCATTTTTTTTTCTTTTTTCGTTAAAAAGCCCATTATCCAGGCACTGAAGAGTTTTCTTGTGAGGATTAACATTCTGCTTTTCTTGAAGTGCTCTAGAATTGAAATCTTTGTAACATTTTTAATTCCCACCCTTATCCCACTGCATCATGGCTTGGGGAATTAATCCGCTAAGATAATTTGATCCCAAAGATGGCAATGACTGTATTTATATTAGGAAGGTCTTCCTTTCTTGTAAGTCATCTAATGTTTGGAAGATATCGAAAAGATTTCTGGCAGACACCAGCTAGGTATTTCTGATCCTGGACAGAGTGATGCCAAGCAGAATCACTTATAAGAAAATAAAAACTATAAAATATTATTATTATTATTATTATTATTATTATTATTATTATTATTAAGATTTGTATGCCGCCCCTCTCCAAAGACTTGGGGTGGCTAACAACAACAACAAATACAATAACGATGATACAAATCCAATTAATAAAAAGTAGAATTAAAACCCCTTAATATTAAAAACAATCAATATGACACAGTCATACCATTCTCAAGTGCTATAGTCAGAAGAGAGGGAGGAATTAATCCCCCCATGTCTGGCGGCATAGGTAAGTCTTTAACATCTTGGGGAAGATGGGGAAGGTGGGGGCAACTCAAATCTCCGGGGGGAGTTGATTCCAGAGGGCCAGGGCTGCCACAGAGAAGGCTCTTCCCCTAGGTCCCATCAGCCGACATTGTTTAATCAACGAGACCCGGAGAAGGCCAACTCTGTGGGACCTAATCGGTCGCTGGGATTTGTGTGGCAGAAGACGGTTCTGTAGGTATTCTGGTCCGATGCCATGTAGGGCTTTATAGGTCATTACCAACACTTTGAATTGTGACCGGAAACTGATCGGCAGCCAGTGCATAAAGTTAGGGATATCAGCCAAATGGGAAGAATATAGATGAGTCACTTTGTGTTATATGTTGGTGGTGACAAATGATGAAAGGGGTGAATTCAGGAAACTGAAACGAAAATAGAAAAATACTTCAATGCACACAAAGACTGGCAAATGAATAAATCTCCAAGAATATGTGCCCTGTACAATATGTCTTTGCTTCTTTCTGAAAAGTTTCCTCTCCTCATCTTGGGATTGGTTGGTTTTTTTAATGTTTTAGCTGGGGGGGGGGGTTTGTGTTCAATTAATAATAGCAAAACAATAAATATTTTTTGATAATGAAGGAAGGTTTCTGTTTTGGATTTCTTTTATTGGCTGTTACTCAGAATGACATGAATTGACGAACGTAACAGATGGTCCTATGTTGATCTGGTTAACTGAAAATATTTAAGGATTGACATTTGTTGAGTTTATCTATGCATAAGAAACTAACATATCTGTATTTCTGAATGTTTTCGGCAGTTTTACTGGGATAGACTTGGGGAATGTATCTTAGGATGCTTGCTTGCACTTCAGAAGCAACCCTGTTGTTTTCAGAGTTATTTCTTGAAGTCAATCTCTAGGCATTTCTCGAGGAAATGTCGCAGGTAGCATCCTTTTAACATTCTTCTCTAGAGAGAACAAATAAGATAGATCAGTGGTGGCAAATCTGTGACGTGCGAGACAGAAGTGGCACGCGGAGCCATATCTGAGGGTACACGAGGCATTTCCCTATGTCAGTTCCAGTGCGCTCTGGCCAGCTGGTTTTCGGCCTTCTTTTTGGCCATTTCGCTCTCCTCATGGGCCAACCAGAAGTTCACTTCTTGGTCTCTTTTTCTTTTCTTCAGCTTCCATTTCACCTGTAGATGTAACTTGATTGTAAAAACTGCTGGCTGTTTTGCAGGACCCGACCTCTCAAGATTGTTGAAAGTGGAGGGGGGGGGACCACAGATTTACTTACAATTCTCTTGCCAGCAAAGTGCTCTTTAATTTTAGGTTGTTTTGCATTCTTCTCTGGTGGGAGAGATCCTGGGCTGGCTCCATGGCGCTTCTTTCTTTTCCCCATGCGTTATTAGTCCACAACAACCAAAGCTTTGTCTGTCTCCATGAAGTATTATTTAAATAAAAATATCCAGCGGGGGCACTAAAAATTGTTTAAGATTGTTAAAATAAAATTTAAAAATGTAGAAGGAACTGCTGCGAAAACCCTCCGTAGATTTTAAAAAATGAGTTAAAAATATAAAATATTTTGTTAAAATGTTGAAAAGTTTAAAATTTAAAAACATAATTAAAAATTAAAAAATAAATTAAAAATATAAATATAAATGAGTTTAAAAAAAAGCCTATTTACTTTTGGAGGAGCTCTTTAGAGCCAGTGCAGTGTCCTCTATCTTGGCTCCTCCCCTATTCTTTACTCCAGAAGTTCACTTAGGTGAGTCACCCCCAGCATCCTTTTTGCTGTCAGAGGTCTTCAGGAATTTCTTCGGCTTTGGACGGTTGCAGCCACCCTAATTTATACCCCTAATAAATTAAGATATTAAAACATGCAAATACAATTCCTGAATAATGTCTGCCACAAAAAAAAGGGAGGGTTCAACCTAGCATTTGAAGGCAGAACAAGGAGCAATGGATAGAAACTAATCAAGCAGAGGACCAGCCTAGAACTAAGGGGAAATTTCCTAAGAGTAAGAACAATGAATCAGTGGAATGAACTTGCATTCAGAAGTTGTGGGTGCTTCAATATTGGAGGTTTTCAAGAAGAGTTTGGATGGGCATCTGTCCGAAATGATACAAGCTTTCCTGCTTCAGCAGGAGGTTGGATTGGAAGACCTCCAGGGTCCCTTCCAACTCTGTTACTGTATTCTGTTCTGTATTATCCCTGTATCCTTGGGTGAGCTTTACAACCCAGGTCAAGGTTGCTCCCTGCCCTTCAGAGCAAATTTAACAGTCTGAGGCCACCTAGAAAGGCACTTTAAAAACCCCCAAAGAGCACATGATTGAAAGGTCCTGCAAATTCAGGAGTTCTTCAGATCAAATTGCCTTGTTTTCTAAAGGGAATGAAAAAGCTTTATCCTTCCCTAGCAGAGAGCTCCTGTGCTGAAAGGCTCCCAGATAGCACTTAGGAGATGTGATCACAATAAAGAGCAAAATGAGAGGGGGCTTTCTTCAATCCCCTTCCCCATCAATTGGGTCAGGAGAAAGGCAGTCTTTCCACTTGCCTTCAGCTCCATCTGAGATGCTCCCTTTGACAACAAGCTGTGTTGCCTTCTAATTGCTGGGAGAAGCTTGGGGAGGGAATTTTTGGCTGAAAAGGAGGCTAAAAATATCACAAAGAAGAGACAAGAACCCCTCCCAGACTGGGAAGCGGGGAGGTACCTCCGTACTGTGCATACTGTTCCCGTCTCTTGGGCCCTGGATTCATGCCTGACGATAGGATCAGTGAAGGGCAGCCATTCGCAGCCCTACTGGAACGCTCCGGGGGGGGGGGAACATGTGCGCGTATGTGTGCGCACCCACCCTTCAGCTCCCTGTGCATGCACAGAATCATGGCCCAAATCAGTCCCGGGCAGGAGCCACCAGAAATCCTTCAGGAAGGAGAGCAGCTCATCAGGGAGATGACGTCGCTCATGTGTCACCTGCATGCCAGTCTCCCCAATGAGATGCTCTCCTTCCTGGAGGATTTCTTCCCGCCGGTGCCTCCTGGGCAGGACTGACCACCATCACTGCCGGCTGGCCACAGCAGCAGTAGCAGAGGTGCCCCGGTCAGAAATCCTCCAGGAAGAAGAGCAGCTCGTCGAAGAGATGATGTCGCTCCTGCATCACCCGCATCACTCGCTTGCCAGAGTTTCCCCAATGAGATGCTCTCCTTCCTGGAGGATTTCTTCCCACTGGTGCCTCCTGGGCAGGACTGACCGCCGCCACGCTTCACAGGACCCACCCCTGCAGCCGCTGGCCACCCGCATGGGCAGCAACATTGGCCAGACGAGCATCCCACTCTCTGGGTCCACCAAGCGGACAGTGCTGTTGCTGTTGGCTGGGGCAGCGGGATTTAGCTGCTGCACATGCGCAGAAGCGGAATCTCACATGCACGGCGCTTGCAAGGGCAGCAGTGATGAAATTGCACGCACAACTCCATTTCTGCCAGTAGAACGGCGTTCCATGCCATTCCAATTGCTGCCCAACCCTGGATAGGATGCAGGGCCTTTAAGCTGCCACAATGAGCTACTCAAGTTGTAGGTTTCTCCGCCTCTGTTTTTCCACCCCAGACCCACCAGATCATTTGTGGAAGGGCAGAACGGAGTCTTTCCAAAGATGCAGGTTGTAGTCCAGTTTGTTCAACCCCGCATTTTCTAGCATTTCAAATTTGGGTACCAACGCATTAATAACCAGGCTGAAACTGTGATTCCTTTCTGAATACAGTTGTTAATTCTTTGGCACATAAAAGTGCCTTCTACAGAATTTGACAGGTATTCTTGCTATGGACGGAGTCCCAGTGCTTGGAGGGGGATTCAGAGGAGGAAGCAGTTCAAAACATTCCCTCGTTGCTTTCTCCATGTCATTGTTCCAAGCCAAGCCACAAAAGAAGAGGCCACACACTGTGAGGAGAACAAATCTCCTTACTGGAGCATGTGATGAACAAGTAAAAAGGTTTCTAGCTAGCATTACTGGCTTCTGCTAGCTAGCTGGCTCTATGGACTGCATGCCCCAGTCTCCTGTTCCCGGTTGCTCCCTGCTGGATGGCTTCTGAACTGACAGCAGCTGGTTTGTCTTCCTGGTTCCTCTCCTAGAGTGAGTATCCATCATCTGACACCTACCTGTGTACCCCATGCACCTCCCTCCCCAGGCACGTGTGTAGTTTTAAAAACTCACCTTTGCCGGCAGGACTGGGGCCATCTACCTCCGGCTGATGATATGAATGCATAATTTGTGACTGGATGAATGTGGATGATTGGTGGGTTTTTTTAAATTGGGCTTTTAGATTCATTTTAAATTTAGATTTCTAATATGTTTTCCTTGGTATTTTGTATTTATCTCTGTTGTGAGCTGCCCTGAGTCTGGCATAGAAATCTAAATAATAAACAAACAAACAAACTCCAAAATGGCGCATTGTGGTGACTTTGGACGTTGATCCTTATCAATGTATAAGAATTTATGAGCTGGAATAGCCATAGCAACAAGTCAGCCAATGGGAACTGTTTGGTAACTGAAATACAGGATTTGTTATCTGAGCCATATGAACCAGCTTGGAGCCTGGCTGTGGCTCATTTATTTTTTATTATTATTTTATTATTGGACTTTTATGCCGCCCCTATCCGAGGACTCGGGGCGGCTTACAACATATAATGAACAATATACAATATCTTAGATCCAATTTATTAATTTAAAAGTCTAAAAAAAACCCCCCAAACCCATAAAAAGCAGTCATTCCATTCACTCAACATTCCCTTAGCACATTTGTTGGCCAGGGGGCAAGAATCTAATGGCCCCAAACCTGGTGGCATAAATGAGTCTTAAGGCTCTTTCGGAAGGCAAGGAGGGTGGGAGAAGTACAAATCTCTGGGGGGAGCTGATTCCAGAGGGCTGGGGCCCCCACAGAGAAGGCTCTCCCCTTAGGTCCCGCCAAGTGACATTGTCTAGTTGACAGAACCTGGAGAAAGCCGACTCTGTGGGACTTGACCTGTGCTGGGATTCCTGCGGCAGAAGCTTAAGCTTAACTGTCCTGTGCTGTGAGAGTTCGTTTGTCTTTGCTTGAGGGTATTTGCTGCTGCTGCTGCTTCTCTACCACATTGCAAGAACTGCATGCATATTGCATACATGCATCAGGTTTTATATTATTGTATATAAAGTTTCTTCTATATAATGAATCCTGCTGAATTATTTGCTTGTGTGCTGTATGTCTGGCTACAAACTCCGGCAACGCTCCATAGCCAAAGGATACCCTCCTTATGACCTCCTTATGGCCATTCTTAGGGATGGTCTTTCTCCGCTGCTGATTTCTGCCCATTTTTGCATTGGTGAAAGACTACGGTCGTGAAACTGACTGTTCTCCTTGCCGGTCCTGATTTTGCTTGTTGCAAATCACTGGTCCAGCTGCCTTTGGAAAAAGAACCTTTGGGTTGCCTCCCATTAACCTTAATTGCTTTTCTTGCACATTGCAGAACATTAGACTAGATCAGGGATAGGCAAAGTTGGCTCTTCTATGACATGTGGACTTCATCTCCCAGAATTCTTGAGCTAGCATGATTGGCTCAGGAATTCTGTGAATTGAAGTCCACAAGTCACAGAAGAGCCAACTTTGCCTACCCCTGGACTGGATGATCCTTGCAGATCCTACATACAAGTCTACAAATTATGTTCCTTTCCTTAGAACAGACTAATGGTTTTGCTCCCCAATATCAAGAAACATATCCCCAGCTCTTTATTTACCCCTGCATCTTATATAGGGATGCGACGGGGGACAGGGGTTATTATGTATCTTCCTTGTTATTTCCTGGCAACAGCTGCTTTCCATCCCTTCCAATGGGAGTGGGCTTTTGTCTCCTCCAATAGATTAGAAAACTCTGGGAAAGATGGAAAGAAAGAAGAAAAGACCAGCACAAGGTAGATGGGTGGGTGGGTGGGGGTGGCATCTACTGTTGTGATAGGTACTCTGCTGGAAGACTTGAAAGAACAAACCTTAGTCAGGTTATTCCAGGGGGAAAATAGAGTTGATATCAACTGGCACATAATCACTGAGAAAAATGCAGAGCTGTGGCCTCTCTATCACTGAAAATAAAGTGGAAACATTGGAATATGTTTCTTATCAAGCTAGCTTGGAGCCCTGTGAAGTTTGTCACCCAAAACAACCAATTCTGCAGTTGATCTGGAGAACCAAGTTAGAGAGGGTGCTGCAACCCTCCTGATGGCAGAAGCTAAAATATCTCACCCCCTCTCCCTCCCTCCCCCCACTCTTTCTCTTTGTTCTGCATCTGCTGCCTGACTCTTTGCTTGTGTCCACCCCCAGCATTTTTCAATCCACCTGGATTCTTCTCAGCAGTACTCAATAATTCATATGCTGTTTGGAGCTGTTTGCAAGCTGTCCTTAATTTTTGAGATGATCTTGGTTTGAGGAGCGGCCTCTCCTCGCTTGTCTCTTTCAGTAGCTCCATCTGCTCTGTGGAAAGAATGCAGGGGATTCTGAAGAACACAAGAAGATACGGGAGAAAAGGAGCTCTCAGGCCTTGTGTGTACTAGGTCACTCACTCCCTTTTGTAACAGGGACGCCTGTATCATCATTCAACGTAGCCTTTGAGTAGGGTGTTACATAGAAACATAGAAGACTGACGGCAGAAAAAGACCTCATGGTTCATCTAGTCTGCCCTTATACTATTTCCTGTATTTCATCTTACAATGGATATGTTTATCCCAGGCATGTTTAAATTCAGTTACTGTGGATTTACCAACCACGTCTGCTGGAAGTTTGTTCCAAGGATCTACTACTCTTTCAGTGAAATAATATTTTCTCACGTTGCTTTTGATCTTTCCCCCAACTAACTTCAGATTGTGTCCCCTTGTTCTTGTGTTCACTTTCCTATTAAAAACACTTCCCTCCTGAACCTTATTTAACCCTTTAACATATTTAAATGTTTCAATCATGTCCCCCCTTTTCCTTCTGTCCTCCAGACTATACAGATTGAGTTCATGAAGTCTTTCCTGATACGTTTTATGCTTAAGACCTTCCACCATTCTTGTAGCCCGTCTTTGGACCCGTTCAATTTTGTCAATATCTTTTTGTAGGTGAGGTCTCCAGAACTGAACACAGTATTCCAAATGTGGTCTCACCAGCATTCTATATAAGGGGATCACAATCTCCCTCTTCCTGCTTGTTATACCTCTAGCTATGCAGCAGTGTTGGTTTCTTATTCTGGGAAAATCCCAAAGTCTTCTTTATTGCATGAATACACTGAGACACTCGGGGGTCGGGGTGGGTAAGTTTTCCTTTTGCCCAGTCTACATGCAAAAAAGGACTAAAAATAGCAATAGTACTTAGACTTATATACCGCTTCATAGTGCTTTTACAGCCCTCTCTAAGCAGTTTACAGAGTCAGCCTATTGCCCCCAGTAACCTGTCTCCTCTTTTTACTAACCTTGTAAGGCTAAATCAATCTTGAGCCAGTCAGGATCGAACTCCTGCTTCTATGGACAAAGTTAACCTGCAATATTTCATTCTAACCATTGTGCCACCACACCATTATAACGGAACCACACTAACCACTTTCCAAACTAGTCCTTTTTAAAAAAATGAATATTTATTTTACAAAACTTGTATTCCACCGGATTCCCCACTGATCCTGGGCAGCTTGCAGAAAAATTCATGTATCTTGTCGATTTGAAATCTCTTTCTAGTTGTCAGAGATTTGCTTTGTATTACATCACTAACTGTACCCTTTCAAAGAATGTAAAGACAGAGGGTTTTTTAATGCTATATGATTGAAGCATAGAGGATTATATTAAATTTACCAGATTAAGTTTACCAAATTAATACCAGTCTACCTGATGAGTAAAGAAAATACACTGACATTGACAATTCAGATGTAACAATCTCTTTCGGTGTTGTATCCTCCTAGCGTGTTGGAACCGTGGTTCCCACAATTCTGAGTTATAATAGTTATTAACTGGGAAGTCTGGGAACTGTAGGCTTTAATGCCCTCCTGAACTAGCATCCTCATACTTCCCAAGGAAGAAAAATGGCAACGCGGACAAGAAGTGAGTGAAGTACTGTACATTCCTATACATGTATCGTTAAAAGACTATGTTATTCAATGAAGTTTCCCCAAATAAGTAGGTATAAAATTTAGATAATTAAATAACATTGAATTCAGTAGCTTACTTTCAAGATTCAAATTATTTGTATTTTTTTGTAAAGTTCTTTTCTATCTAGATGTAATCTGAAGTAAAACCTGTCCACCTTCCAGCTTATTCCTGTCTGTTCTTTGGGAGGAGAAAATTTAGTAATTTCTTTTTGCTGGATAACAATTCATACTAGGGCTGTAATTGAGGACCACATCAAGGTTGTGTTTGGCCTCAGGGAGCTTAATTCTTCGTGCCTCCTTTTCCCCGCCTTTCTTCTTTGGGGCCCAGCAGGAAAGCGCCGGGGGCAGCTGCGAGTGGGAGCTCCATGTCGGAGGCACCGGCAGCGCCCCGCCCAGCTGGAGCTTCCCTGGCATCGGCGGCAAGTGTCCTTTGGAGCCCGGTGGGAGGGCACCGGCAGCGAGAGCAGGAGGGCGCCATCAGCAGCGGCACCAGGTAGTAGCGGGGGGATGGCAGTGGCAAGAGCTCCAGAGCTGAGGCACTGGCAGCGGCACGCCCAGCTGGAGCTTCCCTGGCGGGGGCGGCAACCAGTATCCTTTGGGGCCCGGTGGGAGGGCACTGGCAGTGGGAGCGGGAGGGTGCCGGCTGCAGCGGCCCGAGGCAGTCGCGGGGAGATGGCGGCGGCGAGAGGGAGCTCCAGGGTGGAGGCACCGACGGTGGCGGTTGGACGTGCTGCTGGACGCCGTACATGCTGGCGCTGCGGGGCTGGCACTGGCTCGCTGGCTGGGCCGGAGGTGCCAGCCCCACACCCATGCCCAGCGCAGTGCCAGCATATACAGCGTCCAGCAGCACGTCCAGCGGCCACCGTCAGGGCTCCCGCTCGCAGTCAACCGCTCTGCCGCCACCCCTGGCTACTGCCCGATGCCGCTGTTGTCGGCATGGTGTAATGAGAGAGAAGGAGAGAGAGAGAAAGAAAGAGAAACATAGCAAGAGAGGCAGAGAGAGAGAGAGATAGATAGCAAGAGAGACAGAGAAAGAGAGACAGAGAAAGAGAGATAGAGAAAGAGAGATAGCAAAAGAGACACAGAGAGAGAGAGAGCAAGAGAGAGGGAGAAAAAGCAAGAGAGAGAGAGCAAGAGAGGGGGAAGGAGGGAGAGAGAAAGACATAGAGGGAGGGAAGGAGGGAGAGAGAAAGAGAGCAAAAAAGAGAGGAAGGAAGGAAGGAAGAGGGATGGAGAGAGAGAAAGAAGGGAAGGAAGGAAGAGAAAGAGGGAGGGAGAAATAGAGTGAAAGAGAGGAAGAGAGATTTTTTTTTGTCCAAACTTTTTTTTTGCGCCCCCCCCCCCTTGCTCAATGTTCCCCAGGATTTTGAAAATATGAATAATGTGCCACGGCTCAAAAAAGGTTGGGAAACACTGGTCTAGGGCTTATGCTACTGCTAAGAGCCAACCCACAGTAAGGTTTAGTGTGATATCCAAACTCAATTTGGATATCACACTAAGTTAAAGGAGCCTGCCTATTCCTTTTTTGTAGAACTACACTTCAGTCCCAATCCTGTTGCACAACTGAAGCTGTTCGATGTAATGGTATGCCCTTCCATAAAATGTTTTGGGATTGAGGGGAAGCCAGAGGAGACTGTTTTGGATATCAACATGGAAGAGACAAGAGTTGGTTCTGCTAAGTACACGATGGTGTTAAGCAGGACTTTGTGGCATCTGTCAAAGCTTCTGAGAGTCAGCAGGAAGCATGCAGGCTTGATAGTGCTGCCTGGATCTGTTGCGCTATTTTTATATCTAGCAAATGCTTTGTCAGAGGACAGCATCCGGAGATAACTGAGCCTTTTGAAACACCAGCTGGCAATGTGACAAGATGGACAATGGCTCCCAGACCAGTCAGAAGCACAAAAAAAGGGGGAGTGGGTTTGTATCTCCAATTTGGGGTCAGGGTAAAAAAAATCTGTTTTCTAAAGCACCGGTAGAATCCTTGAATTCAGTAATAGGGAAACAGCCCTTCCTCTCCTACCCAAGTCTTATAGAGTCGTCTTAAACTGAGTCACAGCCTAGATCTACATTGTTATATCTCCTTCTCAAAATAAGCTCCAATTATTTTTAGGGGAACAACAAAAAGACTTTTTACGTCACCTAATTTTTGATCCTTTTTGAAATATCCGGTTGTAATTTGGCTTAGCTTTGATGTTCTGAATCAGTTCACTTACTGTCTATTTTTGAAATATTTTTATTTTCTAAAAGACCTAGAAGTACTTTCTAGTCCAGTGATAGAGAATCTTATGACAGCGTGTCAAAGGTGACACGCCACAACCTTTTTCGAGGACACATCAGCGTTCACTAACACTCAAGAACAATTATTCTCGAAAGGACAACTCAAAAAATGAGCTTGTTTTAGGATTTTAAAAAGTAGGGTTCTTATGGAAAAAAAATCCTTCAGTTAAGCTGGTGATTTCCTGAACTCCACCAAGTGGTTTTCTTATCAACAATACAAAAATGATTTAGCATTGCCATCCTCCCAGATGCTTAAAATAAATTAATTTCAATGCATTACCGGATACTGTCACAACTTCGGGATTTCCTAGTAGTTCTCCATCCAAGTACTAATTCTTTAAGTACAGTACTCAATAGTTTTTAAATTTCTGGGGATCACTCAAGGTCATCAAGGTCACAAACTTTGCCCATATGTCCCACCAAAAAACTATTTCTAAGTAGGCTCAAACCTATATGCACTGATACCAGTTATTCTAGGCCCCAAGACATAGGATGCTAGGAAATTAAACCAAGTGTCAGAAGAATCAAATTCCTTCTTTTTCCCTGGTTTGTTCCAAGCTGAGAATTTTAATAAAGTCATCAGATGATCAGTGCAGGTCAAAGGTATTACATTCTTTTCACCCAAAGTTGTCAAGTTGATCAGTGGAGGTCAAAAGTGTTATATTTATTCACCCAAAGTTGTCAAATCGAGTAGGTGACTGCAAAGGAATACCTCTCCATCTCCACTTTTATAGATCTTAAAGGTTTAGCCAATCATTATCAATGGGATGGAATGCATCAGCTTATTGCAAATGAATGTTTCCTTATCTTAAGAAGGAGAGCAGAGGCTTTTTTATTTAGTTAAGCAATTGTCTCCTTATCTAGCACTAAAATATATGTTTTTCTATGCATAAATTATATGACTTTCCTTACATGAATTTTGCTACATCATGTTTATTTCATTTATACTGTCGGAGTCAGCTTTTACAGAAATTAAACTTTTTGTAAACATATCAGGAAAATATCCCAGCACTTGGATTTCATGTGGAAGAGCACGTGAACTGGAACTTCTGTGTCATTGCCCAGTCCTTCTCCTAAAAAGGAGACAGCATCTTCCAAATAAAAAAATCCCATTATCACATCTTTGTCAACCAACTACCTCTTTCCCTAAGAAGACAGGACCATCGCTAAAATTATAGTTTGATAAAAGGTGTATCCATACAGTAAGAGGAATTTAGGACAATTTTTAAAAGGTTTGCTAGTAGCTCATTTTACAAAACGTCTAAAGCTTTACTTTTGAACAAGGTCAAGACTACTCCAAAAGTGTGCATTCACATGTGTGCGCATGCACGCATAGACACACGCACGCACACATATACAATTTACACACTGATGCCACTGCAGAAAAATCACAAGGGAGGAATAAAATGAGAAAATGCCTTCGACTCTCCTTAAAGATCTCTGCTGCTCAAACACAATATTTGCCCATACGAACGGGAAGAGATAATGGGCAGAAACAATGGGAGTATGTTTTTTTGGCTCAGAGGTTATTTTTGGTAAGTATTTCTTTTGCCAGCTACCCATTCTGAGTGCCAACCTCCAGCCATCTCTAAATCAAGGTGGGAAACAGGAGAAAAAAAGTGGGTGCTCGGCCCTCCCTCTCTTGATCCAGAAGCAACAAGAGTGGACTGCACTCTCCCCCAAATGTTAAAAGTGGTAGTAGGCTTTGGAGCCCCCTATCCTCCCCCCCCCCTCCTTCCTTCTTGTTTCCCCTTCTTTCTTCAGACAACAAAGAGGCTTCTTACATCCCCAGGGTGTTCTTGGCGTCTGAGAACATCCATTAACAGGCATTCTGGTCTCCCCCACCACTCCTCTGGTCCTTCAAGGGGAATGTTTCCTTATTTATGAAGCCACTCCGAAGCAGCCAAATGGAAGGATTCCCCAGCATAGATACTCCCACTCCTCCCTCCCTCCACCTTCCAAGTTGAGTGCCTGCTTACAAGGGGGGGAGGGAGCTGATCTTGCAAAAGCATTTCAGAGAAATGCTCCTCAAGCTTTTATTTCTTCAGGGCAGCAACCCTCTGCAGTGCAGGAGAGGGGGCAAAGGGAGAAGGGGTGTAAATGGGGAGGGATGAAAACTACTCTGTGTGGGTATTTTTTCCTAGCAGTACAGTTTTCAGGGAAGGAGGCAAGTTTTTGCAAACAGATCTTGCTTGGGTTTTTGGAATTAAATCTGTTTTCAGCAGGATACTGAAAGATGTTAATCGGAGCCAAGCTCAAAAAGAATGGTCCAGGGAATTGGGGGCTGAAGTCAATGAACTACTGAACCCCATGACCTATAAATTAATCTTGAATCCATGTATGCATTTCAAGAGATCAGGGATTCCAGCTTCACTAAAACTGAGGTGGAGGGATAATAAATTAACTGCAGTAGATATTTATTTGTATTAAGATTTTGTTCCAATTGAAGAAGTAAGAGTCATGCAGGAACATTTGAAGAGTTACTGTAAATTATCAAAAGATTTAAGGAATGGCCCCTATTTTCTGCCTATTTATGCTCCATGAATCCTTCCCTTCCATCCACCTCCCTCAACCTCTACTTTATCTTCACCAGGTATTTACTGGCAACTTGGATTGGGCAGCATAGAAATCTAATAAATTAAATTAAACTTCAAATGGAACCTAGAAGAAGCCATTTTTCTAATTCTCAGTTGCTACTGAGAAATAGAGTGGGGAAGGAGGATGAAATACATTGCTAGACAAAACACAGAACTTTCTTATGGGAACCAAGGTCATCTCTGATAGATAGAGACGAAGAGAGCCCGCCAATTAACCTAATTGGCCAATGTGACCTGTGACTTTTGCAACCTCCTGACCAACAAAGTCCACAGGGAACCCAGGTTTACTAAATGACCATGTGACTTACTTAAGACCTGCAACTATTCACTTAACACAGTGGCAGGAAAGGTCTTAAAATGGGTAAAAGCTCACTGAACAGATGTCTCACTTAACAACAGATATTTGAAGCTCAATGATGGACATAGGTTGAGGGGTACCCGTAGCCTTCCGAGTGTATCAATCATTGATAATCTAACAATCTTTTGCTCTCAAATTCTCAATATGATCCACAGTGATTGATGTCCACTTGTCAGAGGATGGATTGAGTAAAATGTGGTGAAACACACTTAACAACTCTCTCACTTAGCAACAAAAAATTTGGGTTCAGTTATGGTTGTAAGTCAAAGATTATCTCTGCCTTCCTCTGTATGGCAGCTTTGTCCTAGTACCAGATATAGCCACCAAAATAACCCAGATGATATAAGGTCTTCTTCTGGAGCAGGGGGTTAGACTACATGATTTTTTTGTAGAGGGAATTCTTTCCTATTTTTATTATGCAGAAACCACAGCATAATTTAGAGTTGATTTTCCATTTGATTGTGCCGATATGATGTGCTCAGTAAAGAAGTTCTTAAAGGAAGACGTTAGCCTCTGAGTTCTGATTTGCATAGGTTGATTAGTCCGGATCATGATATTTCCTTTGTCTCAAGGTAAGTCATTGCCCACTGTACAGCACTGCAGGAAGTTAGCACCCATCCCTCTACTAGAAAAAAAATGAAATATCCTAGGAAATATTTTAAAAGGCAGAACATTCCAGTATATAGAATATCTCCAGAAACATGATTTTAGGCAAGGGAAAAGACTCACTCTTAGTAGCCCCCACCTTTGTCAATGTGCCATCAAGGAATGGCCCAGCTCACCTTTGTTAAGAGCTGGACCAATCTATTCTACATAACAAACAACAGCCATATTAGGAATTTCCCAACAAAGGGTCACCCAAATTTGAATTCAAAAACACAGTCTACAAAGTTGCTTCGGCATGGCACCATGGGAATCTGACAATCAATCAGAGTGCAGAGTGCAACAGGAGACACTGAAGTGGGGCCCAACAGAAGTTATAAAAACTCAGAGATTCTTAGCAACTGCCATTTTTCCCCTCTGGACCCAACATCTGGAAGCATATACTCCACCTTTTCTGTACAGGAGCCCATGCCATGTGTCCCTGTGCCATGTGCTGCTGTCCACCATTAAACCTTCTTTCCAAGCAACCTCCATGAATCCAGTGTCTTTTTCTCCACTTGGAACTGAACCCAGAAGAATATTATTTCCAACACCACCTAAACAAACATTTTCATTGGCCAATGAAAAAAGGTGTTTGTATTCACAAAATGCATTAATTCATGTTGAACTAAGCCACTGTTTGCAGAAACAAGCCAATTTTCTGGGTGACACATGGAATCATAAATTAGTCACATGCGCAGGTGAGTTTGCTCAGCATATTAAACTAAAATATGGTTTTAATAATAATAACAACAGAGTTGGAAAGCACCTTGGAGGTCTTCTAGTCCAACCCCCTGCTTGGGCAGGAGATCCTAGACCACTTCAGGTAAATGGTTATCCAACATCTTCTTTAAAACTTCCAGTGTTGGAGCATTCACAACTTCTGGAGGTAAGCTGTTCCACTGATTAATTGTTCTGTCAGGAAATTTCTCCTTAGTTTTAACTTACTTCTCTCCTTGTTCTACCTTCAGGTGCTTTGGAGAATAGGTTGACTCTCTCTTCTTTGTGGCAACCCGAGATATGGTTTGTGTTTGTGTTTGGCTAATTTATACTTCCATGTGTGGTAAGTATAGGTGCAGTGTACAGTCCAAGATGTTTCTTAGGTTCTTCAAAACTGAAGAAGCTTTTTTGATACGAAGCAAAACATTTTCAGAAATAAAACCAAGAAATGACCTGTATGATTGAGAATCTCCATAGACATTCAGGCCAGTGTGTAGGTTTTCCTTCAATTGCAACAGTGCAATATAGTTTAAAAAAAATATTTCTATCAAATGTTTGAATGACCAAGTATCAGGACCTAGGAAAGGGAATTTGCAGACAGAAGCAAATCAGCAATTGGCAGGCGTCCTATGGACTGGGGAAAAACTGAGTCCACCCCAGGCTCATGAATAAAAAATGAAAGAGAAAAACTTACTCAGGTTAACTTCTAATGACTACATCCATATCACTCTCTTGGCAACAATACAGATATGGTTTTTCATTGTCTTCTTCCACAATGCTTTTTATTCCTTTCAACTCCCCAGAATGTTGAAAGAAAAGTATGCAAAAGGAATCAAGGTTCTGTCCGTCGGTCGGCCTGCCTGCCCATCTATCAGCAGGATAATTCTGAAAATCAAACAGAAATCGTTCAGAGGATTCTGAAAATGGGCCAGAAATGGGCTGGGGGCTATAGAAACATAGAAGTCTAACGGCAGAAAAAGACCTCATGGTCCATCTAGTCTGCCCTTATACTATTTTCTGTATTTTATCTTAGGATGGATATATTTATTTATTTATTTATTTATTGGATTTGTATGCCACCCCTCTCCGGAGACTCGGGGCAGCTAACAGCAACAATAAAACAGTGTACAATAGTAATCTAATACTAAAAACGATTAAAAACCCATTAATATAAAAACCAAACATACATACATACATACCATGCATAGAATTGTAAAGGCCTAGGGGGAAAGAGGATCTCAATTCCCCCATGCCTGATGGCAGAGGTGGGTTTTAAGTAGCTTACGGAATATATGTTTATCCCAGGCATGTTTAAATTCAGTTACTGTGGATTTATCTACCACGTCTGCTGGAAGTTTGTTTCAAGGATCTACTACTCTTTCAGTAAAATAATATTTTCTCATGTTGCTTTTGATCTTTTCCCCAACTAACTTCAGATTGTGTCCCCTTGTTCTTGTGTTCACTTTCCTATTAAAAATACTTCCCTCCTGGACCTTATTTAACCCTTTAACATATTTAAATGTTTCGATCATGTCCCTTTTCCTTCTGTCCTCCAGACTATACAGATTGAGTTCATGAAGTCTTTCCTGATACGTTTTATGCTTAAGACCTTCCACCATTCTTGTAGCCCGTCTTTGGACCCGTTCAATTTTTTCAATATCTTTTTGTAGGTGAGGTCTCCAGAACTGAACACAGTATTCCAAATGTGGTCTCACCAGCACTCTATATAGAAAAAGCACTCTCTATAGTGAAAAACATTCCAGAAAAAAGTTCTCCAATCCATCCTATAGGAGCAGCAGTTGGGGAGTGACTTGGAATGTTTTTGTTTTATTTATTTTGTCAAGCATGTATAAAGTAGTAGGCATTGGTATAAAGATAAACATTAGCAAGGTAGGTACAGGTAAATTAGGCAATAGGACAGTAGGACAGAGATGGTAGGCACAATGGTGCACTTATGCACGACCCTTACAGACCTCTTAGGAATGGGATGAGGTCGACTGTAGAGAGTCTAAAGTTAAGGTTTTTGGGGTTTGGGGAAGAAACCAGAGTCTGGTAATGCATTCCAGGCATTGATTATTCTGTTGCTGAAGTCGTATTTTCTGCAGTCGAGTTTTGAGCAATTTACATTGAGTTTTTGTGTGCTTGTGTATTGTTGTGATTGAATCTGAAGAAATCATTGACAGGTAGGGCATTGTGGTAAATGATTTTGCAAACTACATTTAGGTCAGATCGAAAGCAACAAAGTTCTAGGCTATCTAAGTCCAAAATTTCAAGTCTGGTGGAATAAGCTAATCTGTTGTGAGCAGAGGAGTGGAGATCTCTTCTTGTGAAATATTTTTAGACTCTCTCAATTGTATTGATATCTGATATGCAGTGGATTCCAGACAGGTGAGTTGTATTCAAGAACTGTTCTAGCAAATGTTTTGTATACTCTGATTAATAGATTAATATTGCCAGGGAAGAACCTATGCAGGATTAGAGAGGGGTGTAAAAGCACTACGAAACGGAATATAAATCTAAATGCTATTGCTATTGCTATTAGATTAATAACTCTTGGTGCCTTTTTGGCAATGTTGTTACAGTGGGCTCTGGCATTTAGGTCATTAGATATGAGTACTCCAAGTTGTGGACAGAGGTGAGGGTTATCTATAAGGTCGTGTCCTCCAAGTTTGTATTTTGTGTTCTGATTTTTTTTGCCTATGTGTAAGACAGAACATTTATTGGTTGAGATTTGAAGTTGCCAGTTGTTTGACCATTCTGATACATGTCCAAGGTCTTTTTGAAGGGTAGCAGTATTGTCAGTGGTATTAAATAACTTAACATTGTCAGCAAAGGACGCATTACTCTGTTCTAAGCCCTCCCATCTCAACCCTGGTCTTGAGACAGTGACCCACACAAATAAAACACAATCGGAAACACATGCACACATATATGCAAAATAAAAGGTTGGTAATGGGGTGGAAAAAATATCTGCAGGTTTTGCTGCTTTACTTGACTCTTCACTCTAGCCTGAAGTTTCCTAATCATCTCTCATCTAAAAACAAACCATGGTTACTGTTTAGTCAATGCAGCTGAACTTTTGAGATTGGCTAAGTATTTTGTTTTATCTCAGAAGAACTGTTAAATTTTCTTATGGGGGAAAAATTCACTCGGTGAAAAAAAAAGAGAGGAAACTACAGGGTTTTCTGAGCCAAAGAATTTGCAAAAGTGACTCATGAAGCCAATAAAGAAGGCAAACATCTGAAGCAGGCGGAGACAAACAGCTGAGAAATATTACTGGAAAGAAGAAAACAAATCTGGGTCCCTCAAATTCTCCTTTTTGGCAACAAGTCAGGTTTGAGGGACAAAATGTGATGCTGAGCACAGGTCAGTGTGAAGATAGCACCTGTAGGGCACACTTTAAATCAAGTGTGCCTTTTCCCAGTATCCTGCAGGAGAGACACCTTTTGTTTCAAGGTGTTGCCAACTAGCACTAAATTCTCACATCTTCCTACACATCATCACATTTTGCCCCTGAAATCTAGCTTGCTGCATAAACAGGCTAAACAATATTTTGGTCTGATCTCACCAGCTGGACTCTTCTTGGGTTTGGATCCTGCTAGAGTGGAAAGAAAAGAAGAAAAAACCAGGAGAATGTTTTCGGTTAAAAAAGAGAATGAAAAACATAAGACAAGGCATTTGCACATAGATATGTAATGCTCCTAAGATTGGGTATGCAAGATTGGGATAGGCACCGCACATTTGGAAGAATCCAATAATCCCACCTAGATTACACATACCATCATTTGGCCAAAAACGTTTTGCTCCTTGAGATTCAAGTCACAGAAAGTCAGCCAGATTTGCTGCGTGGAAGCTGCTGTCTGTGGCAGAGGTCTCCCAGTCTGGTGGACACATCTGGAATTCTGAAATCATATTGTGGATGCCGAGAGCATCTGGGGCAAGAGTAAAAAAAACCACAACAAGTTAACACCGTGACCAATAGATTGTGTGGCTGAATCCTCACTTTTCAGATTTGCCTGCTGGTTTCTCTCATTTAAAAAATTGCCCTACTGAATTTTGCATTCACACAATGGCTGCCAGGAAGAATGTGGCCGGCGAAAACATTAATTTACTGGAAGACAAGCAGGCAGGATTACTTCCAGCAACCCCTTTCTAGCTCTCAGATGCTCTTGGCCTGTCTTAGGCCACCCCTCCCTCCATGTGTTATTTGATTTTTGGTAACTGAGTATTATCACATTGAAGGTGACCATATCCTGGTTTGCCCATTGAGGACAGGATGAAAAGAAGATACATTTCAGCAAACTGAAGAAAGCAGATATGGGTCAAAAATATCTTGATTGCTGGCGTGACAGTCTTGCTATTTCAGCATTTGCTGATAAAAATAGCAATTTTCAAAATCAAAGAGATCCCCTCAAAAGATGACATCTCTTCTTGGGCTTAATTTCAGTCCTTCTCTGAAGGCCAATTGCTCCACTGCGTCACCATTCTGAGTAGCTGCTCTAGTCAGCCTAAAGATCCAGGAAACAAGCTGCCGACTACTCTTGGGAAACTATTCCTTCCATAATCCTGAATAGTCTTTATTCCAACTTTCTTTTTAAAAAAATATTTAAAATGAAAGAGACATATAAAAACACACAAACATAAAAGAAAAATACACATATCTGGGATGATTTATATCCCGATTTTCATTAGAAGCACATACGGAGTTGTAATTTTTTATATCAAATTGAAGACATTTTAGTCTATGTCCACTGTAAATACTGTACATTTTATGAAAGAAAAAATAAAGAAAAAAAACATTTTAGAGAACTTGAAAGCGAATTTAAAAAAAGACGTAAAAAAAAGAAGAGAAAAACTAGTTTCCAATTTTGAAAATAGAGATGAATCTTTTAAACCTTGCATTCTATTTCACTTATTTGATTGTTTTTTTGCTTAAACCAATTGTAAAATTTATCCAAAATTCTATAATAATCCGTTTCTTCTTTCCCATCTAATTTTTGGGTTAGCGTATCCATTTCAGCAAATTCTAAAATCTTCTAACTTTCTTATAGTCTTAGAATTGTCAGTGAGTAACATGGATAAAGCTGTAGTGCTGGGTGCTAAAAGAGGATGTGCTGTTGACTTTGTGATGACACATGGGGTCCTAGAAGAGCCTATCAGCTAACAAGATATTTCTGCATGGTATCGCAAGGCAAAGAGCAGCAGCAAGTAGAAAGTCGACTGACGAGTCAGTTGAGGTGACTGGGGCACGTACTTGTCCACCTGTCTGGGAAGAGTTTGATCTGGTGACACCTGATGAAGTGGACAGGCCATTGGAGCTGTGAGTTCCGCCACCTGTCTACTGGACCCGTGTCCCTCCTGGTTGGTCTCGGCCAGCAGGGAGGTGACACGGAGCTGGGCCCAGGAGATTACCAACGCTTCCTTGGGGAGGGGAGTTTTTCCATCACTCTATAAAGAAGCGCTTGTGCGCCCCCTCCTCAAGAAGCCCTCCCTGGACCCAGCCGTACTTAACAACTATCGTCCAGTCTCCAACCTTCCCTTTATGGGGAAGGTTGTCGAGAAGGTGGTGGCGCTCCAGCTCCAGCGATCCTTGGAAGAAGCTGATTATCTAGGTCCCCAGCAGTCGGGTTTCAGGCCCGGTTACAGCACGGAAACCGCTTTGGTCGCGTTGATGGATGATCTCTGGCGGGCCCGGGACAGGGGTTTATCCTCTGTCCTGGTGCTCCTCGATCTCTCAGCGGCTTTCGATACCATTGACCATGGTATCCTTCTGCACCGGTTGGAGGGGCTGGGAGTGGGAGGCACTGTTCTTCAGTGGTTCTCCTCCTACCTCTCTGGCCGGTCGCAGTCGGTGTTAGTGGGGGGTCAGAGGTCGGCTCCGAGGTCTCTCCCTTGTGGGGTGCCTCAGGGGTCGGTCCTCTCCCCCTTGCTATTTAACATCTACATGAAACCGCTGGGTGAGATCATCCAAGGACATGGGGTGAGGTATCATCAATATGCCGATGATACCCAGCTTTACATCTCCACCCCATGCCCAGTCAACGAAGCGGTGGAAGTGATGTGCCGGTGCCTGGAGGCTGTTGGGACCTGGATGGGTGTCAACAGACTCAAGCTCAACCCGGATAAGACGGAGTGGCTGTGGGTTTTGCCTCCCAAGGACAATTCCATCTGTCCGTCCATTACCCTGGGGGGGGGAATTACTGACCCCCTCAGAGAGGGTCCGCAATTTGGGCGTCCTCCTCGATCCACAGCTCACATTAGAAAACCATCTCTCAGCTGTGGCGAGGGGGGCGTTTGCCCAGGTTCGCCTGGTGCACCAGTTGCGGCCCTATTTGGACCGGGACTCATTGCTCACAGTCACTCATGCCCTCATCACCTCGAGATTCGACTACTGTAACGCTCTCTACATGGGGCTACCTTTGAAAAGTGTTCGGAAACTTCAGATCGTGCAGAATGCAGCTGCGAGAGCAGTCATGGGCTTACCTAGGTATGCCCATGTTTCACCATCACTCCGCAGTCTGCATTGGCTGCCGATCAATTTCCGGTCACAATTCAAAGTGTTGGTTATGACCTTTAAAGCCCTTCATGGCATCGGACCAGAATATCTCCGAGACCGCCTTCTGCCGCACGAATCCCAGCGACCGATTAGGTCCCACAGAGTGGGCCTTCTCCGGGTCCCGTCAACTAAACAATGTCGGTTGGCGGGCCCCAGGGGAAGAGCCTTCTCTGTGGCGGCCCCGGCCCTCTGGAACCAACTCCCCCCGGAGATTAGAACTGCCCCTACTCTCCCTGCCTTCCGTAAAGCTCTCAAAACCCACCTTTGTCGTCAGGCATGGGGGAACTGAAACACCTCCCCCGGCCACGTACAATTTATGTATGGTATGTTTGTGTGTGTGCTTGTAAATATAGTGGGGTTCTTTTTAAAACTATTTTAAATACTTAAATTTATTGAATTTATTTGGATTTGTACGATTGTTTATATTGTTTGTTGTGAGCCGCCCCGAGTTCGCAGAGAGGGGCGGCATACAAATCTAAATAATAAATAAATAAATAATAATAAAAGCATCCCTGAGAATTAGGAAGGGTAAACTGGGATTTTTTTAAAAAAACCCTGCCTTTTTATCTTCAAGTAAACAGTTGTTTGCAGCTGCCCACATTTTTCCTGGCAGCCAGCAACACAATTTGGTGTGGGCCTGATTTTTGGAAACTGCACACTCTCCGTCGGAGAAGATGTGAGCTGGGCTTCATGTCTGCTTACTTTATTGAATTCATGAGGAAGTTGGAGGTAGGCTTACAGCAATCTGTGCTGCTTTCATCCAGCAAAGATGCAGCCCCTTCTGCATCTCTCCATGCCCAGCTTCTTCCTGCTCAAGGAGGCAATGTACCATGATCTCTTGGGTTGAATTGGAAATGAGGACTGGAAGGAATAATCCAGAGCTTGCGTTGGGGCTGGGATGGTGGAATTGCAAACCAAAACCCTGAGAACAGAATTCAAAGGAGGCAGAGTGAACTGGGGCCCCGAGGTAATTGGCAGATTCAAGCAGGCAGATGACCTTGGCTACCACTGTGGCTCACAGCTTCCTCAGCAGCGGGAGAACCCAAACAGATGCTCTGCCTTTCCAGTTTGCTCACCAGGACAACACCCAATGCTTTCTGTCCTTTATCAAATAAAGTCATTTGAGGGAAGAGCTCCCCGACAAAACAAGCACTTTAGCTGCACAAAATGCTGAAACTGCTGAATTCTTTTGTCTGCCACTCATGCTCCAGCTCCTGGCATTATTGTTTTCCTCCAAGGCTGAAACATCTAAAGCTCCCTGACGCTTGTGTGTCACCTCCAGATGTGTTGTCTCTTCATTTCCAGCCACTGCCATGCAGGGTGGAGACAGTTGTAGCCCCAAACACCAAAGGTCAGAATAGTTATTTTGCACCCTCCCTTCTTTCCTATCAAATTGTGCTAGGATAGTGCTAAATGCTTGTTTCCCTCCCTCCCCTCCAAAGGCAACAGAACACTTTGCTTGTATAGATATGGTTTCCAATATTCACTTGTCTCACATCTCCTGCTCTCTGAAGAGTCAGGATTGATGCCTCCTATTCTTGTCCATCTTTCTCAAATCTATCTATCTATCTATCCATCCATCCATCTCTATAGTATCTATCTATCTGTCTGTCTGTCTATCTATCTACAGTATCTATGTCTGTCTGTCTGTCTACCTATGTCTGTCTGTCTATCATCTATGTCTATGTATGTGTGTGTATGTCTGTCTGTCTGGGAAGGGGGGAATTATAAGGGACATTTCAAAGTGGATCACTTTACCGGGCCAAAGCGGGATCTCAGAAAAGAAAACATCATCACTTCCGGAGGGGGAGGAGGGAGAAACCCTGTGGTAGGTCCAAGCACCTGAAAATGCATTTTCTCTGACTTAACGGGAGAGGCTTTCCCGTTTCCCGTCATGCGGAGACTCTTAGCAGCCACTCAGTGGACCTACCATCCGTTATTTAACTTTCAGTCACCGGCACTTTATTTGGATCCCCGCCTAAGATTCCCCCCCCCCCCCGGGTCCCTGGAAATCGGGATGCCCGAGTTGGTTCAGCTCCGGGGATCCCAAACCAATTACTAAAGCCTGAGGAAAATGCGGCGGGGATGGAAGTGAGGGAGGGTGGCTGGGGGTGATGGAGGGAGGGCGGGAGAGCCGCTTGGGCCGCCACAGTCTGGTCTCCCTCCCGGCTTCCAAGGTGGCCGCCCTCCCGCTTTATTCCCGCTGGACGACGAGCACCCGAGAGGCAGGGCGTGAGAGAAAGACGCCCGCCCGGAGAGAGTCAACCGGCTGCCGCAGCTTCTCCCAAACGGCTGAGCCGTCTGCGAAAACCGGGAACGGGGAGTGGTGTGTGTGGGGCGGAGACGGCGGGAAAAAAGGCGCGAGGCCGCCGCCGCCGCGTGAAGGGAGCTCAACGGGTTGGGCCCCTCCCCCTCCCCCGGAGCAAACGTGATTATTTGGCGCTCGGCGCGTCCCCACACCCTCCTCTCTCTCCTCTCCCCCCCACGCGTAACGGGAGGAGGAGGAGGAGGGGAGCGAAAAGGGGCGGAGAGGGATGCGCGGCGGCGGCGGAGGAGGCGGCGGCGCGCGCGGCGCTGGACCTGGAGAGCGAGAAGGCGGCGGCGGCGGCGAGGGCGAGGAAGGCGCTTGGGAGCGGCGCGGCGGGGAAAGCAGCGGGGGCGGGGGCCGCCTCCCTCCCTCCTTCCTTCCTTCCCAGCTGGCAGCGCACTCCGGGCCTCGCCGGCCGGCCGGCTCCCTCCCCGTCTGTCTATGTCTTTTTCTGACTCCAGCGCTACCTTCCTGCTCAACGAGGTAACTTAACGGGCACCGCGCAGCCGCCGCCGCCGCCGTTGCCATCGCCTCTCCACGCTGTACTCGCCCCCTCTTACCTTCTCCTTCTCCTCCTCCCTGTCTGCCTCCCTCCCTGCTCCGTTTCCTCCTCCTCCTCCTCCTGCTGCTAAGCACCGGGACCGGCTGCCCTGAGCTCTCTTCCCTCAGATTTTTTCCTCGTCCGCCTTGCAAGGCAACTCCTGGCAGAGCTGGAGCCCCATTGCCTGGCGGAATGATGGGCAGGAGACGTCGGGGAGCAGGAAAAAGAGCGACTGGGGTCCCCCCTCCTCTTTCGGTCATGGTTCCCCTTCCCGGCATTCCGAGGATGTGTATTTTGGGGTTGTTAAAAACATCTCAGCCGGGAATAGGGTGAAAACTCCTGTTTGAAAACAGTGTGAAGAGAGACGGAGGAGGAGATCGGATCTCGGTTTTTATTTTATTTTCTTATTTTTGCAAAAGCTGATGCTAACCCCTCCTCCGCCAAATAGATTGGACAGCTCTCCCAACTTTGGATGGGGGAAATGGGCGTGGGGCGGAGATTTAGGTTGGTGCCAGCAGCTCTGGCACTGAAGTCTAAGAGGCAGATGGAAGCAGCGCCTGGGGGGATTGGTTGCAGGGGGAGAGAAATATCCCCATCTGGCCCCTTTTCCTGCAAAGTCCTGACCTCCCCTCTTTTGCCCCCCCCCCCCAGCCATGTTCGTTTCTGTCAGCCCAGTGCAGGTGGGTAGGCATCATTATCTATCCCAGAGTTGGTTAGGGTCAAGACGTAGGTTAAGGGTGGTTGGGATCATGATTGTGCAATTGGGCATGCAAAGTTGAAGCTCTCTCCGCAAAAGTAAAATGGGTTGTAAATCTTCTATAATCTGGTGATGTCCAGCCGTGTTGGACTATAAGCTCCCATCCTCTCGGGAATGATAGAAGTTGTCCAATGCAGCGAAGGGAGAAGAAGTGGGTTGGCGGAAGTATGAATCAAGGCATCTGTCCAAGATTGTCAAAGGTTACAGAAGAAAAGACTCCTGTCAGCATGAGGACTAGGAATGTGGTGTGCAGGAAATTAGGATTCTTGGTAACTGGATAAAAACTGATATTGAGGAATCTGGTGTATGATAGAAGGACTATCTTCTGGGATTCCTTCTCCATGTGACTTTGCTTGTCCGGTGTTTGCCCATTTCAGCCCACTTTGCATTATTGTGGCAGGTAACCCCATGAGAGGTCCCCACCCACCCACAGGTTGGATGTCTCAGGATGCTTTCCTGCATCCCTGTGGTAAATTGTCTGGTACCCCCTTAACTCTTGGGACGCAGTCTAACCAGGGATGCATTTTCTAGAAAGTGTGGGAACTTCTTGTTCTTCTCCCATTGGGTGGGATTGTTCCACACTTCCAAGAACTCTCTTCATGACCAGCTCTTTCCTTGTGTTCCCGCTGCTTCATGCCACCTGGCACCCCAAACATCTTCTGTGTTGCTATAAGGAAGGTGCGGATAGAGCTGCACTGTCCAGATGCCACTGCCTGCCTCGCCTCCCTCCTTACTTGCCTGTCTCTGTGCCTGCCCCCAGGGGAGGGCTGGTGGGTGGGCGCTATTGTTTTTGCTGTTGCTGCTCAGCTAAGACTGAGAGCATCCAGGGTGGGGGAGTCAGATCAATAGCAGGCTGAGTTGCTTTGCCACTGCGCGCCTGCCACCTGCTGCCCCCAACCCAACTAGGGCAGGGGGCACAGCTGCAGACCTCTGTCCATCTGGAAGAGCTCCTATCTTTCTTCCCTCTCGGCTCGGCTTCCTCAACAATTCTTTCCTTCCCCCATGTATGACGACTCCTATCTCCATGGATTCGAAGACTCTGAAGTGGTGAGTCGGCAGGCTGAGAGAAAGGGTCTATTTTAAGCTGGGAGACGCCCACTTAAAATAACCTGGCCTCTTCCGAGTTGGTTGTTAAGGGGTGATGCTCTCTGGGGGGCTATTGAAGAGGACTGTTGGAAAGTTGGGTCTAAGGGGGTGCCAGGGTTTGCCACCAGTTCGTCCGCACGGTTGTGGGGGTAGGGTTAAATGGGCTTCTGGGAGGAGGAGCAGCATTACTGGGACCATCTTGACTGGCTTCCCAAATCAAGAGACAGTATTTTGTATCGGAGAGATCGTTGGTGAAGAATCCCTGAGAAATAAGACGGGGAGTGTAGGGGTTGTATTATTTGGTTGGAGCAAGATTGGTAGATAGTTTTGGTTTTGAAGTCTTCCTCCGGGAGCAGAAGAGAGATGCTGTGGGTAGGTGAGCCATCTGGATACGGTCCAGACCTGGAGATTCCAGCGCATTAACAGCTCTCCCCAAACAGCTCCACCTGCTGGCTGGTGAGCCTAATGCATGTCCTTGAGTCTAGAGCCCATTCAGAAGGGTGGCAGGCATTGAACAGATGCCAGTGTGTTCCCATTTGGACATTTTCTACACCTCACCATTGTGAAGGAAGTGCTTTCTGCCTTTCTAAAGCTGGGAGCAGAAGGGGTAGTATGTGTAATCTATCCAAACAGGCATCCCAGTTGAGGTTCTTTTACACTGTTTTGGGGAAACATCAGTTGTTCCTGAAGTGGTTCCCTTAAGATAATCCCTTTCTGAAAGAGAGAGAGAGAGAGTGCTTGAAAAGTAGCTTCGGAAATCCTGGGTGGGAGTGCGTGAGTGATAGATATGGTTTAGAGGAGAGGTTATTTGGGAACAACAATAGGAGGGAGAGAAAGGGAGATACCCAGGGAAGTCTCCATGGATATGCCAGTTCAGCAGTGTCGATCACCCGGGGAGCTCTCAGGATTTGGGGTTTCCTGTGGGGAGGGGGGCAGAGTTTCTTCTTATCATCTCCAGACCTGGGGCTTCCTGCCTTCTAGGTTGGGGGTCAGGCAGCCACAGTAGGCACATCTGCTTTGCTTTCAAATGTGTGGGTGGGAGCCAGTGGGGGAGGTGGGTGATCAGATGGCATGACGGAACTAGGTCGTGGGGGGCTGTGGCATTTCCCAAAGGCTCTGCTTGAGCTGGAGGGATGATGGGAGAGATGCAATCCGCGTTCAAAGGGCCAGCCAGTTGGTCTCTTCTCCCTCCCCCCACCCTCACCTTCCATTTTTAAGATCAAAATCAAAAACTGTCTCTGAAGATTGTGCTGAGTTATTATTTCCCTTCTTCCTCTTGATTATGATCTATCTCAAGACAAAGAGAGAACGGGGAGCTGGGGGCCTTTTTCTTTAGATAGAAACTGGGCAGAGGATGCAAGGTCAAAAGCCAGTTGAGGGTCATCACCTTTTCTTTCTCCATAGGTATTGTGGTTTCTGTCAGATAATTTTAGGGTGCAATTATAAATTCTAAATAACAAGATCATGAATCAGGTATCATGGGAACTACTCTGTTTCCCCCAAAATAAGACATCCCCTGATAATAAACGTTTCGCAAATTACTCAAGACCCACCTTTGTCGCCAGGCATGGGGGAGTTAAGATATTCCTTCCCCCTAGGCCATTACAAGTTATGCATGGTATGTTTGGGTGTGTGTTTGGTTTTATAATAAGGGTTTTTAGTTGTTTTATTAATTGGATTGTTACATGCTGTTTTTTTATCATTGTTGTTAGCCGCCCCGAGTCTGCGGAGAGGGGCGGCATACAAATCCAATAAATAATAATTAATAATAATAATAATCGGGCTTTTGAATGCATGGCAATAAGGCCAAGAGCTTATTTCAGGGTTCAAAAAATTATTAGACGGGGTCATTTTCAGGAAAACACGGTATAATTTTTTTAAAAAAATTGAGAGGCACCATATTACTAGAGAAAAGTATTCCTAAATCCCAATGTCAAGTTTCTAAATTCACAGAAAAGTTGGCATTCTGTTTCTTCTCTTTATAACACATTGATTATTTAAGTTTTGTTATTAGATTTATGATTACTATGTATAGTGTTTATATACTTTTCAAATAACATTTAGATTTTTGCTGAACTTGGTTGTTTTCCTGCAGAGGTTTCGTTACCCAAACTTCATAGCATCATCCGTGCTAGTGTTACCTAGTTAGCTACATAGATGTTACCTAGTTTGGGTAATGAAACACCTGCAAGTAAATACCTGTGGAGATTCTCAGTCATCCAGGCCGTGGTTGCCCCAAAGGTGTTGTTTTTCAAAAGGCAAATGGATTTTCTTTGGTTTTACTTGAAGATATTTCACTTCAAAACCGTTGGGGAAGCTTCTTGGATGACAAGCGAAATGTCTTCAAGGAAAAACAAAGAAAAACCAGTTGCCTTTTGAAAAAAAACACACCTTTGGGCCTGCAAGAAAACAACCAAGCTCAGAGCATATTAGGGATCTCCTCATTTCAACCCTGAGCTAGAAATATTCTCCTTTATTTAGAGTTTCCTTCAAAACCTGGAGGCAATTCTCCTTTATTAAGAGTTTACTTCAAAACCTGGAGGCAATTCTCCTTTATTAAGAGTTTACTTCAAAACCTGAAGGCAGACGGGGTGAAATGTTACTGATTGGGCCCTGTTCAGACATACTGGTAATGTCTGGTCAAAGAACCAGTAGCAGTGGCAGTGCGAGGCTCCGCCCACCCACCTGGATGCCACCATTTTCTTTTTTTTAACCCTTTGAGCATGTGCAAAGCCTTCTGTGCATGCGCAGAGGAGGAAAAAGCTCATGTGATGGTGGCACATGCATGCAACGGTAGCGTGCACTTCCAAACCGGTAGGGAAGGTAGGTACATTTCACTACTGAGGCAGACTCTGTGATTTTCCTCTACTCCTTTGATCTTCCTGCAGAATTTATTTATTATTAATCAGATTTGTATGCCGCCCCTCTCTGCAGACTCGGGGCGGCTAACAATAATAAAAAGACAATGTAAAAAAAATCTAATATTAAAAATAATCTTAAAAACCCCAATTTAAAGAACCAATCATACATACAAACATACCATGTATAAATTCCAACCTTGCAGAACAAATTAGGCTGAGAAACAATGACTGGACCCAGAAAACCTTTTGAGCCCATATTCTTATCTTGTCTTCCATCAATCTTGGTGGCTCTGATGGTTGGGAGTACATAGAGTTAAAACCTGGGAAATCTGGAAGACCCTTCATTTGTGAAGGTGTCTGGATCCACTACGCTACCAAAATGTGTGCTGTGTGCTTGTTGGAGGGGTTAAGCCAGAAACAGGATAAACAGCCCTGATGATATAAATTGAATTTGAGTGCCTTGGGTCACAATCACAGCCGTTCCTCCTGTCATTTTGAATTCACCAAGTGTTATGGTAAATTAAATAAAATAGCTTGTACAGGAGCAAAAGACGGTCCACATGACTCTGGATATGAATACTTTGAAGATGGTTTCTTGTCTTCCTGCATTTTGTCTCCTCCTGTCCAATTACAATTGCTCAGGGGGAAAAATACATTAAAAAAGAGCCCAGTCCTGCCTTCTGGGTTTCTATTCCTCATTGTAATCCATAATCCCTCATTTGTAGTATTTGCTTTTAGTATTTTCTGGAGAAAGGACTTGATTGGGTGCCATTTGCATTTGCCTTTGAAATAAGGAATCTTCCTTTCAATTTTATATATATATATATATATATATATATATATATATATATATATATATATATATATACACACACATACATACATACATACATACATACACACACACACACACACACACACACATACACACACACACACACACATACACACACACACACACACTGCATATACACTGCTCAAAAAAATAAAGGGAACGCTCAAATAACACATCCTAGATCTGAATGAATGAAATACTGTATTCTCATTTAATATTTTTTTCTGTACAAAGTTGAATGTGTTGACAACAAAATGAAATTGATTGTCAATCAGTGTTGCTTCCTAAGTGGACAGTTTGATTTCACAGAAGTTTGATTTACTTGGAGTTATATTTTGTTGTTTAAGTGTTCACTTTATTTTTTGAGCAGTGTGTGTGTGTGTGTATAAGATAAGTGACAGTGAATCTAAGGATTGTAAAAACTGTGGAGATCAGAATAAAGCTCAGCTAAGTGGCAAGATAAAAGGAGAGAGAAAGAGTTTGCATCTCTTTGACAGCATGCCTTTTAAGCTCTTTGGCCCACATTCTGCGTCTTCTTAGGTTGCTCGTAGCTGCACTCGTGACAACACAAATGGAGCCAGAGATAGCCCCTTTCTCCCCTTACTACATAGGTATGGCTATTAGAGATTTTAGATGGGGGGCTTTTAAAATATACAGGCACCTCTAGAAGGAAAAAACCTCCTTAATTCTCATTTTTAGCACAGGTTTTCTGGATGCTCAAGAACTGTTTCCAAAAACAGGGAAGAGAGAGCTCCTGACCATGGTCGCTATGGAGTCCCTGAGAATTATCCCAGCCACCCAACATTATAAGTATAAACTGGAGACTAAAACATGTAAAGAACACGTGTTGCAATTGCGTATGCCTAGTTCAATGAAAAGAAGGGCTAAGAGAGACATAATAGCAGTGTTCCAATATCTCAGGGGTTGCCACAAAGAAGAGAGGGGCCAACCTATTCTCCAAAGCACCTGAAGGCAGGACAAGAAGCAATGGGTGGAAAGTAATCAAGGAGACAGGCAATCTAGGACTACGGAGAAACAATTAACCCGTGGAACAACTTGCATCCAGAAGTTCTTAATGCTCCAACACTGGAAGTTTTTAAGAAGAACCATTTGTCTGAAACGGTATAGGGAACAGGTAGGCAAAGTTGGCTCTTCTATGACTTGTGAACTTCAACTCCCAGAATTCCTGAGCCAGTCATGCTAGCTGAGGAATTCTGGGAGTTGAGGTCCTACATGTCATAAACGAGCCAAATTTGCCTACCCCTGGTGTAGGGCCATGATGGCGAACCTACAGTATGACATAGCCTGTTTTCAGAAAACCAGAACCAATCTCTGTGTCCTGACATAACAGAATAACAGCGTTTGGAGGGACCTTGGATGTCTTCTAATCCAACCTCCCGCTTAAGCAGGAAGCCCTGTACCAGTGATGGCGAACCTTCTTTAGTTCGTGTGCCAAAAGGGGGTTTGGGGGGGGACGGACAAATGTGCATGCCCACACCCATAATTCCATGTGGTCCTCCTGTGCATGCACGTGTGAACCCCCCTGCCCCTAGCATGCAATGGGACACCTGTTTTTCGCTGTCCCCAGGCTTCAGAGTCTCAAAAAGTACTAAAAGAGCGAGAGGTGAGGCCAACCAGTGATGGGACAGGGAGCCACGCCAGAGGGCCCGAAGAGCTGCATGTAGCTCACGAGATGTGCTCTGCCAATTCCTGCCCTACAGTATTCCAAAATAGGCTTTTATCAAGCAATAGCAATAGCATTTAGACTTATATAATGCTTTTAGACTCAGTGCTTGTACAACCCTCTCTTAAGCGGTTTACAGAGTCAGCCTATTGCCCCCAACAATCTGGGTCCTCATTTTACCCACCTCGGAAGGATGGAAGGCTGAGTCAACCTTGAGCCAGTGGTGAGATTTGAACTGCTGAACTGCAGCTAGCAGTTAGCTGAAGTAGCCTGCAGTCCTGCACGCTAATCACTGCGCCACCCCAGCTTTTGCAAAACATGGTGGTCAGAAAAATGTTGTTGCTGAAGGGGGAATAGAAAATATTTCCTGGACACAACCAGCTTCTTTGGACCCGAAGCATAAAATGCCCTTTGGGAGGGAATACAAATACAGTATTGATCACCAGAATATGTATCCAGTCATTGAACCTAGGTAAACTGCCTGTCTTGGTGATAGTCGGCTGTCCTGACATGTGACAAATTTCCGATCCGTCTTGAAATAAACAAATGCAGCTTTGGAGGCTGTTAGTTTGGAGTGGAGGAGAGTAGCCTTCTCCCTACCAGCTGTTTCCACGGAGCTGAAAATTACTGCAACCCTGAAGGAAGAAAGCTGCTTTTGTGTAAAAGGGAAAGAGAAGCAACATCTGTCAAGAGCTTTTTGTTCCGTTCGTGTGCACGTAATGGGGAGGTTTTCGGCTCAGACGGCACTGCTTTTTACTCCCACCCTAGGAGATAGGGTGGTTCTCGCGCTCTTGGAATAGTCCGTAAATGTTTTCAGTTTACAGAACTGTTGTGAATGACTGTTGTCTGTCCAGGAATCTCAAGTTTGAGGTTGGCTTCGTTTGTGATTGTGACACGTTCAAGAACCAGAAGCTTAAACACTTGTTTGAAGGTCTCTGTATCGCAAGGCCTACTGAGCCAAGGCAGCTGGACAGAAGAGACAAGGAAGCAGGTCGCAATTTCTTTTGGCTGGAGCTGGCGTCCACTCACTTTGCCAATTTCCTGCTTTGTTTTAGTTGAATGGGAAAGGGTGAGCTTACAGCTTTGGTTGCTGCTGGGGTGGTAAGATTTATTAATCTCAATTTTCCGGTATAAAATTTTTATTTTCTCCACCGTAAAATAAAACAATACTGTATATAGTTACAAACACAGCAATAATGCTTAAAATCAATCATATATAAACTTTTCTTTTGTTATTACTCACTCAATGGAGGCTCTTATCTCTCCTCATCTAAAACTTTCTATTAATTTTATGCAACATTGTCAATTCTTAAAAGTCTAAATAAAAATTCTTTTTCTTCATCTTACTATAAAAAGTTACATTATGTCAATGCAAAGATTAATAAAATCTCTTTTATCTAAATTTTAATATTGTATCATAGCTAATAAAAAATTATATATATATATATATACTGTATATAACTTTAATAAAAGGAACTATTCATAATATATCACATACTTCATAAAATAAGGTTCTATATGTTTAAAGTCTAAAACGACAAGTAAATTTTGTGTTATATCATTATGTAGTGCTAGCACCATTTCTCATCTTCGCCATCTGGCTTCCAAAATTTAAATCTCAATTTTCAATGTCACTCATTCTCTCTTTACTTACTGGAGTCAGCCTGGTTTTCAGAATATTTCAAGACAGCATTAAGCTTCAAGATGTTTCATACTTTACATATATTCTTCCCAGTTCCGGGGATCTCCAGCTAACTCCTTCACCCCATCCCATCTTTTCCTTCTCTTTGAACAAATCCTGCATGGATCTCTTTGGTTCTTCAGACGTTAACTGCAACCTTCCCTTGTGCCCCACATTTGAACATAAAACCATTCTTCTTCTCAGACCAGCTTTGAAGCTGCAACCATTGCAAACGTCAAAACAATGCACAAGTAGGAAATGCCAGCCTGATTGGGAGCAGAGGAACAGGCAATTGGCCATGCTCAGTTGCTGCAGAATGCCAACTAACTCTCGAGGGAAGAAAAATAGAAAACTCAAGAGGGAATAGCTGGAATCTTGAGGTATAGCATGCTGCACTGTCACATTTTGTTGCACATAGCTTTTGTTCCTGGTTCCACTTTAAAGAGAACTCTGGATGGTAGAGTGATTTAATTAATTTGACTTCTATGCTGCCCAAACCTATGGGAATCACGGCGGCTTACAATAATAAATAATACAATGCAGTGGTAAAAAAGTCAAATATTAAATACTAAAAAAACAGTAAAACCCCATTATAAAACCCAACCAACTGTCCAATCAAACAAACATACATACCAAATCAATCACAATTCGGCCGTGACAAGATGTTAGCATGCATATGTATATGACGTTCTAACAGTTGCTCAACTTCAGAGGAGTTAAGCTGCTATGTTCTGGGTCTAAGATACTTTTCCCACTGAGTACCTACTTCTTGACTCAGCCCTTGCTTCATCAGAGCCAAGTCTTACAGGGATGGGGATCCTCAGTACTGTTGTGTGTGAGGGTTAGAAGTGTATGATCTTCATGGCTGAGTAAGGGGAGAGGCAATATTTTGAGCCCAGTGATGACTGATGTTTAGACAGCTGCCCTCTTCCTAAGATGCAAGGAAACTACTAATGACAGCTCACTGATGACTGATTGTCCATTCCTCCAATGGGGAGCGCAGTTTAATAAAGTTTGTAAAACATGACTGTATGGGATTAAGTTATTTTCTGAAATGGGGCAGATTTATCAATAATTCCAGAATAGACAAATTTGGGCCTTCTGTTTGTTTGTTTGTTTGTTTTTAGTAGGGCCTTGGACTGCCCAAGTAGAGCAAAAGACAAAATAGAGGCTTGATAAAGCCCATCCTTGCAGAAAAAGTCCTTATGAGCGCATGCTCTATTCAGCCCTCTTATTTGACAGGGGAAAGTGCCTTAGGTTGTTTAGGTGCTGTGCAGCTTTGGACGGATGGATGGATGGATGAACAGTTGGCTGGATGGATGGACAGATGGATGGATGGATGGACAATAGGGTGGATGAAGGGACAGTTGGATGGATGGATGGATGGATGGACAATTGGGTGGATGAAGGTCCCATTTTCCGGGATATGGGGTGGTGTTAAGAATTGGGAAGAGAGTAGAAAGCATCTCAGAAACAAAGCTCCAGTCTGTAACTTCCCTCCCAAATTTTCAGCCACATTTTTTCCAGTGATGGACTCATGTGGCATTTGATTGAGTGGCTGACTGACTGATTGATTGACTTTGAAGACTCGTGTCCTTCTGTCTCACAAGATTTGGGGTGGTTCACAATCCATAAAGCTGTACTTTGACAACTCAAAAATATCCATCAAAATTACAGTCAAAATGCAATGGCATTAAAATGAAATGCAAGAGAAGCAACCTAATAGAAAAGTAGCTTCACAAACAGCCACTCAAGCCTCAGACCTCTAGTGCAGTGATGGCAAACCTTTCTTTCCTAAGTGCCGAAAGAGCATGTGCATGGGCTATTGTGCATGGGCGAATGTCAACACCCATAGTTCAATGCATGGGAAGGGTGAAAAGAGCTTTCCCCATCCCTCAGAGGCCCTCTGGAGGCCAGAAATGGGCTGCTTCCCAACTTCTGGTGGGCCCAGTAGGCTTGTGTTTCGCCCTCCCCAGGCTCCAAAGGCTTCCCTGGAGCCATGGAGGGTAAAAACGCCCTCCCCCGTCCCCTGGAGGCTCTCTGGAAGCCAAAAATGCCCTCCCAGAGGCTCTGTGTGAGCCAAATATCAGCTGGCCAGCACACACATGCACATTGGAGCTGAGCAAGGGCAATGGCTCGCGTGCCAGCGGATATGGCTCCATATGCCATCTGTGCCACCCGTGCCATAGGCTCACCATCACTGCCCTAGTGAAACAAGAACGGTTTCACCACTTTCCTAAACATCAGCCATGTGGGAGCTAATTAGATCTCTTCAAGCAACTCATTCTATAACCAAGGGGAAAGCCTTAAGAAGGACCCTCTGTAAGAACTCAACTCTTTGCTTCTCATAGTGCTTGAAGCATCCTCTTAGGTTCTGTATATTCTGTTGAGAGAAAATAGAGTTCCAAAAGATTAAAGGGAAACCAAGCCATGCAGGGTTGGCACCAGCACTTGCAATCATACTTGAGAATCTTATCAAAAGTCCATTCAGCATCCTCCAGTGAGAGGGCCACCTTCAACTAAAGTTTCCAGGTGGAGTTGAGAGAATATATGTACCATAGTCAGACTTAAAGGTGACGAAAGCATGAGTCATTGTTGCTATGGAGCATTCTCGTCTCCCCCAAAAGATGGAATTGGTACACCAGCCAAGGCTCTGCAAAGGCTGCTCTATCTCCACCTGCTGATCAAGGAGATAGAGAAGAATCTCCAAGTTGCAACATGTCTCTTTGGAACCATAGCTACCTCTGGATTATGTCCAGAGGGAGCTATGGAGTCAAAGTATCTATTTATATTATTATTTATAGTATATTATTTATATTTATTATATAATTTTATCTATATCTATCTATCTAACCCAGTGTTTTTCAACCAGTGTGCCGGGGCACACTAGTGTGCCGCGAGACATGGTCAGGTGTGCCGCGAAGCTCAGAGAGAGAAAAAAAGGAAGAGAGAGAGAAAGAAAGAAAGAGAGAGAGAAAGCAAGAGAGAAAGAGAACAAGAGAGAGAGAGAAACAGAGGGAGGGAAGGAGAGAGAGAGAAAGACATAGAGGGAGGTAGGAAGGGAGAGAGAGAGCAAAAAAGAGGAAGGAAGGAAGAGAAAGAAAGAGGGATGGAGAGAGAGAGAAAGAAAGAGGGAGAGAAAGAGGGAGGGAGAGAGAAATAATGCGAAAGGGAGGAAGAGAGAGAGAATTTTTTTGTCCAAACTTTTTTTTAGTGCCCCCCCCCCCCCCGCTCAATGTGCCCCAGGGTTTCGTAAATGTAAAAAATGTGCCGCGGCTCAAAAAAGGTTGAAAGTCACTGATCTAACCTACCTACCTACCTACCTACCTACCTACCTACCTACCTACCTACCTATCTATCTATCTATCTATCTATCTAATTAATTTATATGCTGCCCAACTCCTCAAGGACTCTTAATTTATGCCCCAACAGTACCTCCCTCTTACTAGAATTCTGTTTTAGCTTGGTCAAGTTTTTATTTGGTTATTAGATGTAGCTCCCTCTTTTTATATAACAAGTCAAAGTGGCACACATAGTACTCTTCCTCTTTTTCTTCACAACAACATTCTGAGGTAGGATGAGCAAAGACAGTGAGTGACTGGCTTCACACTCTATCCTCCACATATGGAAGGTAATTTTAGATTCCGTGCTGAGGAAATGTTCCTTTGAAGTCAGTGCTTCTCAAATAGTGGGGCACACCCCTTGGAGGGGGACACAGAGCGATGCCCATAGAACATGCTTTTTTTTGTTGCCGCTGGGAGTAGGACGTGCATCTTACCTGACACATGTACTAGTAACTCTGTCATGTTGCTTGACATTGTGTCAAGAGTAGCCCATTCTAAAAGAAAATGTGAGGTAAATCAAACTCGAACTCGCAATATGTTTTCTTTTAGAACGGGCTGCCCCGGACACAATTTATTTATTTTATTTTATTTTAATTTATTTTATTTTATTTTATTTTATTTTAATTTTAGTTTATTTTAATTTATTTTAATTTATTTATTTATTTGATTGATTGTTTGATTGATTGATTGATTGGTATGCCACCCCTCTCCGAAGACTCGGGGCGGCTCACAACAGTAATAAAAACAATATAGCAGTGGAACAAATCTAATATTAAAAAACATATAAAACCTTATCATTATTTAAAAAAACCAAACAGCACATTCATACCAAACAATTCAAAGTGTTGGTAATGACCTTTAAAGCCCTACATGGCATTGGACTAGAATACCTCCAGAACCGCCTTCTACCGCACGAATCCCAGCGGGATAAGGTCCCACAGAGTTGGCCTCCTCCGGGTCCTGTCGACCAAACAATGTCGTTTGGTGGGCCCCAGGGGAAGAGCCTTCTCTGTGGCAGCCCCGGCCCTCTGGAATCAACTCCCCCCAGAGATTAGAACGGCCCCCACCCTCCTTGTCTTTTGCAAGTTACTCAAGACCCACCTTTATCGCCAGGCATGGGGGAACTGAGACATACTCCCCCAGGCTTTTATATTTTATGTTTGGTATGTATGTGTTGTATGATTTTAAATTGCTGGAGTTTTAGATATGTTTTATTTTAATACTAGATTTGTTTCACTGTTATATTGTTTCTATTACTGTTGTGAGCCGGCCTGAGTCTTTGGAGAGGGGCAACATACAAATCTAATAAATAATAATAATAATAATAATAATAATAATAATAATAATAAACATAAAACAAAGTATAAAAAAAAAAGCCTGGGGGAAAGGTGTCCCAGGCAATGCCGAGGAACACAATGGGGGTACTGGTACAAGTGTCAGGTAGGATGTGCATCTTGCGGCCCGCCCTGCCCGCCCTGCCACCCCCAAATTGCACCCAACCCTGAGACACACATCCTACCTGACACTTGTACTGATACCCTGCTGCATTCCTTGGCATTGTGTCCAGGGCTGCCCGCTCTAAAAGAAAATGTCTAGACGTTTGATTGAACTCGCGAGACGTTTTCTTTTAGAACGGGCTGCCCTGGACACAACACTGAGGAACGCGATGAAGGTACCAGTACAACTGTGTCAGGTAGGACGCATGTGGGGCGCAATTTGGGGACTATTTACAGTCGCGTTGGAGTGTTGGGGGGTGCAAAATGTTTACTTCTTTCTAGTAAGGGCGTAACAAAATAATTGAAAAGCACTTTTTGAGTTAAGTCATTGTAGAAAGGAGAACGTCACTATTACAGCGCAGAATTTACCACAGTAATACTTTATTTTGCAGAATCCAATTTGGGACCAGAGATTTAGTCTTCTCAGTTGTCAGATTCGTGCTGGGGCCCATCCTCAGGGAACTTCTCTCTCACCAGAATGTGCATCGCAATAGACGTTGCCTGAGGATGGGCTCCAGCCAGAGGTGGGTCTCAGCAGGTACTGGAGAACCGGTAGTGGAGAAGCGGATAACATCACCTCTGACTGACCCCCGCCCCCATCTATTCTCTGCCTCCTGAATCCCCGCTGATTGGGAGGAAATGGGGATTTTACAGTATTCTTCCCCTGGAGTGGGGAGGGAATGGAGATTGTACAGTATCCTTTCCCTGCTACACCCACCAAGCCATGCCCACAGAATTGGCTGTTCTGGTTTCTAGTAGAAGTTTAGTAATTACAAATAACTCTCATTAAATGCATCATTTCATGAATAAAGCAACTCCGTTTATTTCTCTGCTCTCCTGTATTTCAACACATTCCAGACATCAATTGGTCCGTTATCTCTCTCAGCCGCATTTCTCACATTCCTTTTCCTACTTCACTTAGACAAGAATTATTTCCTAACTACATAGCTTTAAAAAAGACAGCAGCACTGACTAAATACAATACAAAATACTTTGGCTTACTTAGCGTGGCGAAGGCACCTCCATATTTCTTTTCAGCAAGGTTGAAACTCCATCCTTCTCCACTAACCCCCTGATGTGCCAATTACCTCACTACAATATTTAACCCATTCCTCTCCTTAATATCTTCTTCCAGACCTTTGCTCTCTACGTTTCTGAATCCTTCTGAATTTAGGATTAACCCAACGAGCATCTGATTCTCCCTCACTAGATCCTGAACTCATAGCCCCATCCTGTGGCTGGCCTCCCACCTGTTCTACTACCTGTAACCCCAGGCCCCCCACTACTTCATAAACACTATCTGAATCCGAGTCCTCAATATCTTCATTATCCTCCAACTGATCAGGAGTATGTACAACATTGGTAAGGAAATTTTTTATTTTTTTTAAACCCACCACTGGCTTCAGCATGAAACTGAAAGCTTGGAAGATTAAATCCTGGGTCCCCATGACCCATCCGGATTGGATCCTGTAGCATTATCCTGGGATACATATAGTATTGGTCTTCATTCATACTTTATTTTTCCTCAAACAATAAATGCTGGCATCTGTCCTCTTTGCATTAGGGCTGCTTTTAACATTTGCAAATTATATGTTTTCTTTTCTCAACTTTTGAAACTTGGGAGTTGCTCACAGAGGCAGAGCCCTGGAGTTTTCTAGCAGTGGGTGGCTTATTGTTTTTGTCACTCTCTCGTTATTGCAGTCTGGTTGTGTCTGCTGAGACATTGCGTCCTACAATAATTGGAAGGCCCCAAGTTCCCTACTTTTTATTTTTTTTAAAAGCACATCCATTAAGCCAGAATGTATTTCCAAAACAGATGTTCCATTTGCAGGCCAGTTCATTATTGAAATCAAGTGTATCCTTTAGGATGCTTTGAGTATTTTAAAGTGTCCCTATAAATTATTACTACTACTTTTCTAATGCTTTGAATATTTTAAATATACCGTATGCATTGCTTATTAATATTGCCAGGTAGAATTTCGGGATGCCAATCATAAGCTTTTTCCTGGTGGCATCACCGTTGATGTCTGCTATCTCAATCTCTTCCATTGAAAAAGCACGCCTGAACTTTCAAGATCAGCAAATGCTCCTTAAAATCTGATCCCCCTGATAAAGTGGCATTTTAAAAAAGAATCTGTCAAATGGCATTTTTGTTGGTTTAACATACACCAACATATCAAAATTTCATTTGTAAGTGCCTGCTGACTCTTTTACTGTAAGTAAGGAAAACTCCGCAAAAGAGAGAATACCCCAGGAAGAGCAAAGAATGTGAAGGATCATGTGAAATGAAGTTGTTTGTAAGTAGCGTATGGTGTTACATGGATTAATGTGGGATCTGGGGTCAGGGGCTTAGCCAAAAGGCGATATGAGGAAAATAGGTTTTGAGGAGGATTTTATAGGCAGAGAATGCTTTAATATTTATTTTATTTTATTTATTTATTTTGTCAAGTACGTATTGATGATAAACAAAGATATAATATTTATATACATAATACTAGTAAAAGAGAAACATTCTCCGGGTCCCGTCAACTAAACAATGTCGTTTGGTGGGACCCAGGGGAAGAGCCTTCTCTGTGGCGGCCCCGGTCCTCTGGAACCAACTCCCCCCAGAGATTAGAATAGCTCCCACTCTTCTTGCCTTTCGTAAGCTCCTTAAAACCCACCTCTGTCGTCAGGCATGGGGGAACTGAGATATTCTTTCCCCCTAGGCTTCTACAATTTATGTATGGTATGTTTGTATGTATGATTGGTTTTTAAAATAAGGGTTTTTAGCTGTTTAGTATTGGATTGTCGCATGTTGTTTTTACCACTGTTGTTAGCCGCCCCGAGTCTACAGAGAGGGGCGGCAATACAAATCCAATCAAGAAAGAAAGAAAGAAAGAAAGAAAGAAAGAAAGAAAGAAAGAAAGAAAGAAAGAAAGAAAGACAGGGGATGGAAGGCACTCTGGTGCACTTATGCACGCCCCTTACTGACCTCTTAGGAATTGGGAGAGATCAACAGTGGATAGTCTAAGGATAAAGTTTTTGGGGTTAGGTGATGTTACTATAGAGTCTGGTAGTGAATTCCATGCATCAACTACACCCAAATGCTACAGTGGGGTGGAAAGATTAGCTGTTTGATCACAGGAATATGATAGTTAGAGAATTAATAAAAGCCTGGACAGAATGTAGCACTGAGCTTGTCACTAGAGAGCTAATAGCCGAGTTTGAAAATTGAGCTGTGTGCTATGGGGTGATACGAGCTCCCAGCTCCTGTCCACCTAGCAGTTCGAAAACAGGAAAATGCAAGTAGATACATAGGTATGTACCACTTTGGTGGGAAGATAACGGAGTTCTGTGCACTTGGGCATATAGCCGGGGTGGCGCAGCAGGTAGAATGCTGTACTGCAGGCCACTGAAGGTGACTGTAGATCTGAAGGTCAGCGGTTCAAATCTCATCACCGGCTCAAGGTTGACTCAGCCTTCCATCCTTTCGAGGTGGGTAAAATGAGGACCCGGATTGTGGGGGCAATATGTGGCTCTGTTAAAAAGTGCTATTGCTAACATGTTGTAAGCCGCTCCGAGTCTAAGGAGAAGGGCGGCATAAAAATGGAATAGATAGATAGATAGATAGATAGATAGATAGATAGATAGATAGATAGATAGATAGTCCTGCTGGCTACATGACTATGGAAGGTTGGCTTCCATTCTGGCTGCCTCCGGTAAGAAACAGAGATAAACACTGTGCTGTAAACTGACAGGGAAACCTTTACCTAATGCAGGGGTTCCCAACCTTAGCAACTTTTAAGACTTGTGGACTTCAACTCCCAGAGTTCCTCAGCCCGCTTTGCTTCTGAGAAGTATAGAAACGGCTTCATCCAGATTACTTTAGAAATCCTTTCTATAACATAGAAGGCAAACCATTCTTCTTCTTCTTCTTCTTCTTCTTCTTCTTCTTCTTCTTCTTCTTCTTCTTCTTCTTCTTCTCCTCCTCCTCCTCCTCATTATTATTATTATTATTATTATTATTATTATTATTATTATTATTATTAACAACACCTGATTGCAAATCAGAAAGATGGAATCCATGGAGGCCACTGTAGAATCAATTTTTGGGATGTGTTGAACTAGGACTTCTGACTATTTTGGTACTAGAATCTTGTCTGCCGTACAGCTGGAGCCTCATCAGCACAGAAGGTTGAGATGCTCTTGTTCTGGATGAGAAAAACTTCAGCCCCTCCATTGGTCTGAGTTACAAAATAGAATAGAATGGAAACAATCTAGCAATTACTATACTAGTGGTGGCAAATCTTTTTTCCCTCGGGTGCTGAAAGCACGTCCTTGTGCACCATTGCAGATGTGCAAGTTCCAACACCCATAATTCAATGCCTGGGGAGGGGGAAAATGGCCTCCCCTGCACCCTGGAGGCCAGAAACGGCCCATTTCCCAGCTTCTGGTGGGCCTGGCAGGCTCGTTTTTCACCTTCTCCAGGCTCCAGAGGCTTCCCTGGAATCTGGGGAAGACAAAAAACCCATCCCTCCATGAAGGCCCTCTGGAGGCTGAATATGCCCTCCCAGAGTCTCTGTGTGAGTGGAAAATTAGCTGGCCTTGCACACAATGCATGCGGGAGCTGAGCTAGGGCAACAGCTCTTGTGCCAGCAAATATGGCTGCAAGTGCCCCCTGTGGCACCCACGCCATAGGTTCACCATCACTGTACTATACTATTCCAGTGCTTGTATGCAGTGCTACAGCACAACATTAAATTGCAGTGACTTTATATTTCTACCTTTCTCTGTCTTGTTTTGCCTTCAGTATTGTTTGCAGTGACAGCTGAGACAATTGCAGGCTTTCTATTCAAGGCAGCAAAGGGGTGTGATTATAGCCGCCCCGTGAACATAACCATATCAGTTGCAACTCGCTGCTTTATTATGGGGTAGGAGTCCGTCTGTTTTCACCCAAGAATCAATCTGACTCTGTGTAAAAGGTCAGAGAGGGGTGAGGAGGCACTTGCAACAAATGGGACAAAATAATCAAGGAGGCAGGGGTGTCTCATTGCAGGTATACCACACGTAAACACTGATCTTCTTGAGTGGGACATATTCAGTGGACGCCAGCATAGGAAAAGCTAGTACAAGCAGCTCTTGATTTATGACCACAATTGAGCCTAAAATTTCTGTTGCTAAGCAAGACAGTTGTTAATTTTACCCCCATTTTACCATCTTTATTGCCACAGTTGTTAAGTGAATCACTGCAGTTGTTAAATTACTAACACAGTTGTTACGTGAATCTGGCTTCCCTATTGACTTTGCTTGTCAGAAGGTCGCAAAAGATGACTACTTGACCCCAGGATGCTGCAACCATCATAAATATGAGTCAGTTACCCTGTATGGCTCAGGGCCAGACTATTTACGGGACCGTCTCTTGCCGCATACCTCCCAGAGACCAATAAGATCACACAGAATTGGCCTCCTCCGGGTCCCATTGACTAAGCAATCCAGGTTGGGGGGGCCGCGGGGGAGGGCCTTCTCTGTGGCTGCCCCGGCTCTATGGAATCAACTCCCCCCCCCCCCGATGTCCATACTGGTCCCACCCTACTGGCCTTCTGTAAGGGCACAAAGACCTGGCTTTGCCGCCAGGCCTGGGGCCCATGAATTAACAATGATCATGGCCAAATTGTATGAATGGAATGCATGCATGCTGACTGGTTAGTTTAACTATGGTTTTAATTTGGTTTTATAGTTTAGATTGTACATTTGACTTCTTTTTATTGTTTTTGTATTTTAGATTGTTGTAAGCCGCCCTGAGTCCTTCGGGATTGGGTGGCATAGAAGTCAAATTAATTAAATAAAATAATAAAATAATAAAATAATAAAATAATGAATGAATGAACGAACGAACGAACAAGCAAGCATCTGAATTTTGTTCACATGACCATGGGGATACTACAACGGTTATGAGTGAAGAATGGGCATGTCACTTTTTTCAGTACCATTGTAACTTCAAATGGTCATGAATTGTTGTAACTCAGGGACTACCTGTAGTAAATATACTCCAGAGGAAAGGCCTCCAGTGCTTTCTGTACTACAAAAGATGGAATGTTTTTGACAGTAGTCTTTAGAGAGGCCTGTTTCAAATACTATACAAATATACAAAACTTTAAGGAGTGGCTGTATTCATTCCATATGCAATTAACTTTGTTGCTGACTTAAAGAGTCTTCTACGTTCACATCATATACCAAAACACAAGCTAATGAAATAAGCTGGATTCCTAAGAATGACAGTTCCCAAAAATTCCCACAAAAAAATTAAGCAAAGTTAACTCTAAGTAAGCTTAATATGTTGTGGAAGAACACTTGCTAGGTCTGGCTTGTGCTGGTTGCGCATAGAAATTTCAGATTTCAACATTTTAATAGATCACTTTCATCACTTCTTGATGTTCAAATGAGAAATTGTAACCCCATAACTCCGTCCCAGAGTATTATAATCTAATCAAAACCTAAATCCTTCATGTATCCAGTATCCTGTAAGATTTGACATTAGGAATTGCCGCACAAATCACAGTAGGGATGCAGTTTATAGGTGATTGTTCTAAGACTCTTGGTTCTTGTAGTTAGTATTACAGGTTTGAGACTAATTTCAAAGTGTAAAACATCTCCGTAGCTGAAATCTCCACTCCAGCTGTGTTACTTGATAGTGTAATGGTATGTGGGAATCACTTTGGGTGATAGGAGAGAGAGGCACAAATTGGACAACCAGGTGTGAAAAAAAGGGAATGGGGGAAGGTATGGGAAACATTTCAGATGGGACTCTCCCTAGTTTTCCAGGGAGCAAAATATCTCCGAGACCGCCTCCTGCCGCACGAATCCCAGCGACCGATTAGGTCCCACAGAGTGGGCCTCCTCCGGGTCCCGTCAACTAAACAATGTCGGTTGGCGGGCCCCAGGGGGAGAGCCTTCTCTGTGGCAGCACCGACTCTCTGGAACCAACTCCCCCCCCGGAGATCAGAACTGCCCCTACTCTTCCTGCCTTCCGTAAACTCCTCAAAACCCACCTTTGCCGTCAGGCATGGGGAAACTAAACATCTCCCCTTGGGCACGTTGAATTTATACATGGTATGCTTGTATGTGTGTATGTTAGTATAGGGGTTTTTTAAATTTTTGAAATATTTTAATTAATTGGATTATGTATTGGATTGTTTTTTCACTTGTTGTGAGCCGCCCCGAGTCTTCGGAGAGGGGCGGCATACAAATCCAAATAATAAATAAATAAATAATAAATAAATAAAAGAGGAAAAAGAGAAGAAATATCTTCAGTCTTGCAATATTCTGCTGATGTAATCTTACAATAAAGACAGAGCTAATGCTTCTGTTGGTTTTCTTGCCCGGACTGGGCTGACAGGTAGAGAGCTCAAACAGCCAGTATGAATTCTAACCCCTAGCCCCCAAAATAGCAATAGCAATGCTTTTTTTTTTTCAGTTCTCTCTAAGTGGTCTACATATTGCCTCCAACAATTTGGCCCCTCATTTTGCTGACCTTAGAAGGATGGAAGGCTGAATCAACTTTGAACCAGTCAGGATCGAACTCCTGACAGTCAACAGAATTAACCTGCAATACAGCATTCTAACCACTGTGCCACTATGGCTCAGTGTATGTATATATATATATGTTTGTTTGTGTTTGTGTGTTTAGTTAATTCTTAATAATAATTTGACAGAAAACAAGCATATATATGTATGTATGTATGTATGTATGTATGTATGTATGTATGTATGTATGTGTATATGTATAACATATGAGCCAGGGTGGCGCAGCAGGTAGAGTGCTGTACTGCAGGCCACTGAAGCTGACTGTAGATCTGAAGGTCAGCGGTTCAAATCTCATCACCAGCTCAAGGTTGACTCAGCCTTCCATCCTTCCGAGGTGGGTAAAATGAGGACCCGGATTGTGGGGGCAATATGCTGGCTCTGTTAAAAAGTGCTATTGGTAACATGTTGTAAGCCACCCAGAGTCTAAGGAGAAGGGCGGCATAAAAATTGAATGAATGAATGAATGAATGAATGAATGAATGAATGAATGAATGAATGAATGAATAAATAAATAAATAAATAAATAAATAAATATTTTTGCTGATAATGAAAAGGAAGGGAGACTACTATAGATCTATTTTGTGTTTATTTGCCTTCATCAGGTAGCCACACCCTTACTGGGATTTGAACCAGTGCCTTCGCCTTGTAAGGCCTTAGCCTCTAGGCAGCAGGCTCATCTCCTATATCAACTTGTATCAGGAAGAGCTATATGTTGTTTTTTTATAATATTTATATTATATATCTGGGGAGTCTGTCTGTAAGGCAGTAACTTTAACCTTTAGACCAGTGTTTCCCCAACCTTGGCAACTTGAAGATATTTGGACTTCAACTCCCAGAATTCCCCAGCCAGCATTTGCTGGCTTGGGAATTCTGGGAGTTGAAGTCCAAATATCTACAAGTTGCCAAGGTTGGGAAACACTGCTCTAGACCACAGGACCTCCTCTCAGCTTGTACAAGGGAAGAGTTATATGTTGTTGTTGTTTGTCAAATCACCCTGGTACACCCAAATATGGAAGGGAGCATATGTATATATATATATATATATATATATGTATGTATGTATGTATGTATGTATGTATGTATGTATGTATATGTATGTATGTATTCTTGCATTTGCCCTAGGGCTCTGCTGATTCCTACACTAGCCGCCCATCGTTGGATTCCGACGTGTCGCTAGAGGAGGAACGTGAAGGGGTGAAGCGCGAAGTGGAGAACCAGGCCCAGCAGCAGCTTGAAAAAGCCAAGGTAATGGGTGGGGTGGGCCAAATATTGGTTTTTCTCAAGGTTACATCAGGTGAGAATGATTCCCTCTCTAACAGTCCAGGTTAGCATACTGCAGCCTAGTTTGCTTGGTTGGTTTTTTTATTGTTCAGTTGCTCTGCTTCAATTATGGAATTCCCCAGCTGGTTAGATCACTTGTCATCTTTCTCTGTTTTTCCCACTCTTTCTGCCTTATTTTTCCTTTAAGCCACAGAGGATCAGCTAAACAGAGGAAGTTGTAGCAGCTACACAGCTGAATGTTATTGGCAACGCCAGAAGCTGCTGTTTGGAAGCAGAGATTAATTCCTGATAGCCCTAATGAATCCGAATTACAATTTGATTAAAAAGAAAAATATCATAAGCAGCAGAGCTGTGAGATCATGGGACAATTATGAAGAAAAGCTGCAGAATTGCCAAAAAAAGGCAGCATCTTTAAATGTCTGTAAAGCAGTGTTTCCCAACCTTGGCAACCTGAAGATATTTGGACTTCAACTCCCAGAATTCCCCACCCAGCATTCGCTGGCTGTGGAATTCTGGGAGTTGAAGTCCAGATATCTTCAAGTTGCCAAGGTTGGGAAACACTGCTGTAAGGGGTCTGTAAGGGGTGTGCATAAGTGCACAATTTTGCTTACCATCACTGTCCTACTGTTCTATTGTCTTCTATTATTACTTATCTAATGTTTTATTTGTACAAATTACCATCCTATAATTGCTTGACAAATACATAAATAAATAATAATAATAAATAAGTATGCAGAGAGCTGATGAGGAGAGATAAAAACAACAACTGAAAACAACTGCTAATATCAATCTCTTTAAAATTACTTATGTAGGCCAAAAAAAAAGGCACCATCCTTGCTCAAGTGTAAATATCATTAGATTGGAGAGAACTCTTTTTAAGATTTTCCAAAGTATAAACTGTCTTGTGGAGAGGCGGTATTATGACTATAATAGTATAACATCACACCGATCATTCACCTTTGATTTCTTCTGCTCCTCAGAACAAACCAGTTGCATTTGCTGTCCGTACTAATGTCAGCTACTGTGGCGCATTGGATGAAGAATGCCCTGTGCAGGGATCGGCCATCAACTTTGAAGCCAAAGACTTCTTGCATATTAAAGAGGTGGGGCAGGCGTTGAGCAGAAGCAGCCTGCATTTGGATTTGTGAGAGAAGACCTTGCATTGCTGCTGCTAGTGGTTGAGATGGAAAGGGGATGGTTATTTATTTTATTTTATTTTATTTATTTTATTTTATTTTTAATTTTTATTTATTTGTTATTTATTTATCTATCTATCTATCTATCTATCTATCTATCTATCTATCTATCTATCTATCTATCTATCTATCTATCTATTTATTAGATTTGTATGCCGCCCCTCTCCGAAGACTCGGGGCGGCTAACAACAATAAAAAAGACAATGTAAACAAATCTAATATTAAAATAATCTAAAAAAACCCCCAATTTAAAGAACCACTCATACATACAAGCATACCATGTATAAATTCTATAAGCCTAGGGGGAAGGGAGAAAAAATTTTCAATTCCCCCATGCCTGACGACAGAGGTGGGTTTTAAGGAGCTTGCGAAAGGCAAGGAGGGTGGGGGCAACTCTGATATCTGGGGGGAGCTGGTTCCAGAGGGTCGGGGCCGCCACAGAGAAGGCTTTTCTCCTGGGTCCCGCCAAACGACATTGTTTAGTCGACGGGACCCGGAGAAGGCCAACTCTGTGGGACCTAACCGGTCGCTGGGTTTGCAGGTAGTCCTCGGCTTATGACCGCAATTCAGACCAGAATTTCTGTTCTAAGCAAAGAACAGTTGTTAAGTGAGTCACACACCTGATTTTTACAACTGTTTTTGCCACGGTTGTTAAGCAAATCACTGCTGTTGTTAAGTGAATCAATGCAGCTGTTCAGCAAGTCTGACTTCCCCCGTTGTCTTTGCTTGGGAAGGTTGGAAACAGTGAGCACATAATTCTGGGATGCTGCAACAGTTGTAAATACATGCTGGCGCTAAGCACCTGTGTTTTGATCATGTGACTATGGGATGATGCAACGGACATAAGTACGAGGACTAGCTGTGAATCCCATTGGCCATTGTAACCTTGAATGGTCTTCTAAATCAGTGTTTCCCAACCATGGCAACTTGAAGATATCTGGACTTCAACTCCCAGAATTCCCCAGCCAGCAACTGCTGGCTGGGGAATTCTGGGAGTTGAAGTCCAGATATCTTCAAGTTGCCAAGGTTGGGAAACACTGTTCTAAATGAATTGTTGTAAGTTGAAGACTATCTGTATAGTGGTGAGTTTAGGTCAGGGGTTTCCAAAGCTTGGCAGCTTTAAGAAAGTTGCTTTCTCCAAAAAAATGTTCTCAAACTTCCCCTATGGGCATGGCATTTAGTTTTTGAAAATGAAACGGGCCTTTGGATAGGAGGCTACCAGGAAATCCCAAGGCTCCAAGCAGAAATGTCTGCAGGATCTCAAACTTTCACCAGAAGGACATGCTGTTGTGATGCAAACCCAAACCCATTTCACACAGAGGGGGCGCTCATGTATCGATACATGTACATAAGAGGTGGCGCTTATGTTGTGAGTTTGCAAAGTGCTTTCCGCATTCTCCTCCATGTGCCAATCTTCCCTGTGTGTTGAAGTACTTGTATATTACTGCCAAGAAAACAACATAGATGTATTTATGGAGATTCCAGGAGTTATCTCACTTAATTTTTGAATAGCCTAGAACTTTTGTTTCTCAATCTTGGCAGCCTTTGAGATGTGTGTGGGCTTCGATTCTTAGAATTTCTTAGAATTTTCCAGCCGGAAAGCTGGGATGGATTCCAAATCCCAAAAACTTTAACTTAAGATTTTCTACAGTTGACGTCTCCCTGTTTCTAAGTTGTCTGTAAGGGGCGTGCATAAGCGCCCCACCGTGCCTACCGTCCCTGTCCTATTGTCCTCTTTTATTTTTACTTTTTACTTACAAACTACTACTATCCTATGCATGTTTGACAAATAAATGAAATAAAATAAAAATAAATAAATAAGCTGTCTGGGGAATTCTGGGAGTTGAAGTCCAGATATCTTAATGTTTCCAAGGTTGAGAAATACTGGCCTAGAAAGTATGGATTGGGTTGCAATATATAACACGCTAACTGATTTCAAAATCTTAATTAAAGTGCAGGTGATCCTTGATTTACAACTGGTAGAGTGATAATGGCCTTGCAGAGGGTACTGTATAGCCTGTAAGGCATTCTGTCATAAAATGTCACACATTCAGAGAGAGGGAGGGAGGGAGGGAGGGAGAGAGGGGGGGAGGGAGGGAGGGAGGGAGAATGCTGTATTTTGGGTGCTTGGCAACTGTTTTACATTCATGACCTGTTGCAGCACCCCATAGCTTCGTAACTGTAATTTGCAATATTTTTTGTCAGTTTCTGGAAATTCTGGTCCCAATTGCGGTTGTAAGTCAAGGATTACCTATATTGTAAATGCAGGTCTATTTATTTCTGTATTTTATGTGCTGCTCAGTTTTAAAAAGGCTTCTATTTGATTGCAATAATAATAGGAAAAGAATAAAAGAAGGTATAACAATAACCCCATTAAAAAAAAAGCAATACCCCTTCCATTCCATTATCATGCCAGGAAGAAGATCAGTTCTTATTAACCTTGCAAAAATGTTCTGGAAGTGACAGTTCACATTGGCTTTTCTTGATCTCCAGCAGGGTTGGGGCTGACTGCTTCAAAGATATCATCTTGTTTAAACCATTATCTGTTTAACTGGATATTTCACCCAGGAAAAGAAAGAGGAAAAAGTATTTATTCAGGAAAGGAAAGTGGGGAAAGAGAAGAAATAAAAGCCAGGCTTTTAAGAGCCCTAAAAATGTAGCTGGGGTATACTTTAATTTAGGCCTAGCATCTCATTCCTGGGTTACTATATCCAGAAGATCAGCTGTTTAATTTTAAACAATTTTTATTCCAGGGATGTAGCTTCCAGTATTGGAGGAACAAATGTTTAGCTATAATGGCTACCCAACAAATGCTATGTTTAATGTATTAATACTCATACTAAAAATATATAATTAGGAAAAAAAGCACCTTCGAAGTTCTGCTCTCATCCGAATAGCAGAGAGAGGGTAGAGAGAGAGAGGGAGAGAGAGGGAGAGAGAGGGAGAGAGAGAGGGAGAGAGAGAGGGAGGGAGAGAGAGAGGGAGGGAGAGAGGGAGAGAAAGAGGGAGAGAGGGGGGGGAGAGAGAGGGAGAGGGAGGGGGAGAGAGACAGAGAGAGAGAGAGAGAGAGGGAGGGATCCAGGCGGCAGACCCTATCTTCTTTTTTTTTCTTTAACAAAAGTTCACTATCTGGCATGCACATAACTTTGTTAGCCAAGCCCAGAGTTCACACATCATGCTAAAACTTAAACCATGCTTTGCAAACCCCAAAACCCCAAACCAAATAAATCACATTATGATTGTGTGTGATGCACTGACCTTAGCCCAGTGTTTCCTAATCTTGGCAATTTATTATTTCTTAATTAAATAAATTTATATAGCAGCCCAACTCCCATGTAGAGGGCTCAGGCTGGCTTACATTGATTTTTTTTTTTAAAAATCTATTGTATAATAAGATCATTACAAAAACACTCCCCCACTCCCCATGGCAACCACAATACAATCAGATTAAGCACTTGATCAGATGTCCCAAAGGTGCTTTTTTTCAGGAGGCAACTCGACTTTCTTGTTTTTTTTCTTTTGAAGACGTTTCGCTTCTCATCCAAGAAGCTTCTTCAACTCTGACAGGATAGTAGGGAATGGAAGGATTTGTATTCCTTGCAGACAGCTGGTAATTTGCATTCTTTTAGAGGGACATTGACTACAGGATTCAGGAGCAGTACTTAGGTGACCCTGAAGACACAGATAAACCTTCAAATGCTTCAATTGCCAGCTGTCTGCAAGGAATATAAATATTTCCATTCCTCACCATCCTGTCAGAGCTGAAGAAGCTTCTTAGATGAGAAGTGAGACGTCTTCAAAAGAACAAAGAAGACCAGTTGCATCCTGAAAAGTACCTCATGATTCCTGAAAAGTACCTCATGATTCCTGAAAAATACTTCTGAAAGTACCTCATCATTCCTGAAAAGTACTTCTAAAAGTACCTCATGGTTCCTGAAAAATACTTCTGAAAGTACCTCATGATTCCTCAAAAGTACTTCTAAAAGTACCTCATGATTCCTGAAAAATACTTCTGAAAGTACCTCATGATTCCTGACAGTATCTTTTCTTTTATGCACACTGAGAGCATATGCACCAAAGACAAATTCCTTATGTGTCCAATCACACTTGGCCAATAAAGAATTCTATTCTATTCTATTCTATTCTAAACATCCCCTTTGGGACAATCATGACCTGGATGACCGAGAATCTCTACAGGGATTTGATCAGCTCTGTTTCCATTTGTAGTCATTAGGCCTGCTGAAAAAGCCATGTCTTTCAGTAAAACATCAGGGACGGGGGGCCAACTGCACCCGAGGGACAATGAAGTTCCATTAAAGGAGGGGCCACCACCAAGAAGACTCTTTTGTGGTCCCACCAGGTCACAATCCCTAATCAGTGTGATCCACAACATGCCTTGCTTTTCTGCCCTGATGGGAAGAGGTAATGGGGAGAAGTGTTGCTTCAAATGACCTGTCGTCAAGCCAGATTATAGTTTATAAGAGATTTGGCGGTGCAGTGGTTAGAATGCAGCATTGCAGGCCAAGTCAGCCCACAGCCGCTAGTTCAATCCTGGCCTGCTCAAGGTTGATTCAGCCTTCCATCCTTCCAAGGATCAGTAAAATGACCCCAATTGTTGAGGGCGATATGCTGATTCCATAAACCACCATATGGGGTGGTATATAAGTGCTATTGTTATTTAAAGGTGATAACCAATTTACACATGGTATGTTTGTATGTATGTTTGGTTTTATAAATAAGGGTTTTTTAGTTGTTTTAGTATTGGATTGTTACATGCTGTTTTTATCACTGTTGAGAGGGGCGGCATACAAATCCAATAAATAAATAAATAAATAAATAAATAAAATAAATAAATAAATATAAACAAATAAACAAACATAAACAAACAAACAAACAAACCAGCACCTTTAATTACACCTAAAATTTTACATACAATGCCTGTGGGGAGTGGGGATTTCAACGGCTACAATCCTCCACAGCAGTTGTATTATTAAGCTCACATATTTTGAAGTTATCAAGGGTTAAAAACATTAGTCTATCTTATATGCCTAAAGGTGAAGTGGAGATTAAGTCGGAGATCATGTTTATGGCTTCTCCTGTGATCTTCCCTTCAGAAATACAGCAATGACTGGTGGATCGGGCGGCTAGTGAAGGAGGGGGGAGACATCGCCTTCATCCCCAGCCCACAGAAGCTGGAGGCCATACGGCTGAAACAGGAGCAGAAAGCCAGGTGAGATGGGACAAGCATATAAAGCAGGGCTCCCCAAACTTGGCAACTTTAAGACTTGTGGACTTCAACTCCCAGAATTCTCCAGCCAGCTAGAATTCTGGGAGTTGAAGTCCACAAGTCTTAAAGTTGCCCGGTTTGAAGACCTTGTTTGTAATTTTCTTATTGAGATGGGGAGGTTATTTTTTGTTTGTTTATGGTACATGTTAGAGGTACATGAAGTCTGATGATAATTTTCATTTCGAGTAGGAATGTGTTGTAGAGGTCATCAGTAGTGTAGCATTCAGAGAATAGAGTTTTCCAGTTTAATGTTGAGAGGTGGGCTTCAATGAGTTCGTAGTTCGCTTTTTTGAAATTGAATTTTGGTGTTGTATCTGATATAGAGTGTTTAATTCTGGCAACAGAAGGAGATATAAAAAGTGTCTCTGGACATAAATTTGGGGGTAGATCATGTGTTTTTCCACACTGAAACTCTTGGCTAAGTAAACTCAGCCTCCAGACGTCTATGTGTCTTGCAAATATTTAAATGGCTTTGATGCTTCTTTTAAGGGCAACCTCAATGGAAAATAATAATTAGAGCTGGGATGGTGCAGTGGTTAGAGTACAGCACTGCAGGCTACTTCAGCTAACTGCTAGCTGTAGTTAAGCAGTTCAAAGCTCACCACCAGCTCAAGGTTGACTCAGCCTTCCATCCTTCCAAGGTGGGTAAAATGAGGACCCAGGTTGTTGGGGGCAATAGGCTGATTCTGTAAACCGCTTAGAGAGGGCTGTAAAAGCACTATGAAGTGGCATATGCAGCGGTACCTCTACTTAAGTACTTAATTCGTTCCGTGACCAGGTTCTTAAGTAGAAATGTTCTTAAGTAGAAGCAATTTTTCCCATAGGAATCAATGTAAAAGCAAATCATGCATGCAAACCCATTAGGAAAGAAATAAAAGCTCGGAATTTGGGTGGGAGGAGGAGGAGGAAGAAGAAGAAGAGGAGAGTCGGAAGAAGGTAAGGTGAGGGGAATCCAAAAAATCCAAAACTTTAAGACTTAAAAAAAGGGGGGGGGACTTTGAGGCGGCGAGGAGGAGTACGCGCCTCCAATACACCCAATGCAAGGTTGCCTCCCATACACCGGCTGCTGTTGCTGCTACCTGCTTCCTCTTCCTTCCCATGCTGAAGGGCTCCCCTCTCCTCTCGCTCGCTCGCTTTGTAGCCGGCGCCTTTCCTTCGCTGTGGTGACTCCTCGGCTGCCCAGAATTCTTATCTAGAAAAGTTCTTAAGAAGAGGTACCACTGTACTTATAAATTCTATTGCTGTTTACCAGGTCAAGAGTCAGGTCAATGTTTATGGAGTCTGAATCTGTAAACACACAAGGCCACTTTTTAGATCCTAGGGTCTTATCATGTGTTTGCTTTCCTCTCCCACCAATAGGCAATCTGGGAATCCTGCTGCTAGCAACAGGCGATCGCCTCCCCCATCATTAGGTAAAGGCCTAAGTAGAACTGACTTTTACATATCTCTGCAGATTTTTTAAAAAAAACTTGAGAAAAGGTGCACGTCGAATCACACTGCATATGATTATTATGAAAAATCCCAACTCGTCAGAGCTGGAACTGATCCACCTTGTGTGTTTCACTTGTGCACTGGAAATGGGGAGGTGGGGGTGATGAAAAAAGGGGGAACAGCTAATAAAGGAAGGAGGGTTCAGCAGATGTGAGATGAATTGTCTGGATTCTCAGAAAGAAAATGGGTGGTGTGAAGTTGGTAACACCTTTTAGGAGCAACGCAGATGCGAAATGAAATCTTCAGTAGCTCAGAGCCTTTTCCCATAATTAGCAAAATAAAAAAAAAGGTTGGCAGCTAAATTTAAATAGTGCAGAAAATGGGATATCATCGTCATTCTATTTTGCTTACCTTGGCTTGTCTCAGATGCAACATTTTCAGTGAAGTTCTAAGTACAGTGACTTCCAATTTTGTAACTTAAATACAGGTAGTCCTCGATTTACAGTAGTTCATTTAGTGACCGTTCAAAGTTACAACAGCATTGAAAAAAGAGACTTAGGACCAGTGAAGGGCTACCAAATTTTTTACTACCATACTGTGGGTGTGGCTTATGCAGGACGCCCTGCATTTTCTTTCAACATCTTTCAGTGCAAATTGGGTGCTCTGGGGTGGAGCTCCATTTTCGCTACCCCACTGCGTTCCCCCCCCTTGCTTATGACCATTGTCAGCATTTCTATGGTCACATGATTGAAGTTCAGATGCCCGACAACAGTCTCATATTTATGACGGTTGCAGTTTCCTGGGGTCATTTTTTGCAAACTTCTGACAAGCAAAGTCAAGGGGGGATGGCAGATTCAGTAACACAACCGTGTTACTAATTTTAAAAACTGCAACCACCGTCGCAAGAAAAGTCGTAAAATGGGGCAAAACTCACTTAACAAACATCTCGCTTAACAGCAGAAGTTTGGGACTCAATTGTGGTCGTAAGTCAAGGACTACCTGTAGGCGTGTGTACATGTCCTGCTGCATTTGAGAAATGATGTCAAGTATTTTCTGGAAGGAGCTACCTTGTCCTGTTGGCTGTTCCAGGAGATCATATCTCCATCCCTGCGGAACTCCCGTCCTTCACGTAGTTTTTCTCTTGCTAGTTGACAACGGTTGACAATCCCATATCTATTTTTTTTCTCTCTCTCTCTTCCAACAAGCCAAGCAGAAGCAAAAGCAGGTAAGACCGTAATGCTAGGGTTCTTTTCTTGGATGCCACTCCCTTTCTCCTCCAGACAGTTCCCAGGAAAGAATAAGGCAGGACCAATTCTGAGGCTGCCTGGTCTAACTTCATATTTGAGCAGGTTGGGATTAGTAATGGGCTGCAGCCGGAACGGGGCAGATCGCCGTTCCGGTGGCGAAAATGGAGCTGCACGCTCAACTCTAGCTGACCAGCAGGAGGGCGCATGTGTCAGCCGGAGATTCATCTTCTGTGCATGCGCAGAAGCCGAATCTTGTGCGAGGACGTGCCCCGCGTGCCCGCCAGATGCGTGCGCACCCGCCCCAGTCTCCAGGAGCGTTCCGGTAGCAGTGAAAGGTAGGAACCCCCACTAGGACACATTTGAAAGCCAAGCTCCCTGGAGTCAAAAATAAATCCTGTTCGGGAATGATGGACTTTCCTGTATTGCAGGACTTTGGAAAAGGCAGAGTAGGGCTGGGGTCTATTCATCTTACAGATAACCTGAAGCCTCCCCAACTGGGGTTTGATGCTGTAAAAATAATAATAATAATAAGTAAGTAAGTAAGTAAGTAAGTAAGTAAGGAAGGAAGGAAGGAAGGAAGGAAGGAAGGAAGGAAGGAAGGAAGGAAGGAAGGAAGGAGGCGATTGAAGGGATCCTGTCTAAAGGCAGATCACAAAATTTCTATTATTATTATTATTATTATTATTATTATTATTATTATTATTATTAATTAGATTGGTATGCCGTCCCTCTCCGCAGACTCGGGGCGGCTCAGAGCAACAATAATAACAGTATAACAAATCTAATATTTAAAAACATCTACAACCCATCATTAAAATCTTACGACACAAGCATACAACACAATTGAATGTAGCAAAAGGAAATGGATGCTGGGGGAGGTGCGAGGGGGCGATCCTGATATTTGGGCCATATGTGTAAAGCATTGGGTGAAATGTGAGGCTTGGAGACACCCCACCTCTGCCTTTACCATTTCCCCTTAATCTCCTCAAAAGCAGACTTTTAGCTGTAGGATAGGGAGGGAAGCTACTTCCTGTGACACACTCTCCTTTTTATAGACAGAGCACATCCCTCCATATGATGTGGTTCCTTCCATGCGGCCAGTGGTGCTGGTGGGGCCCTCACTGAAAGGATATGAGGTACGGGGATGGCCAAGGGGAGGAAATTCACTCCTATATTCTCTCCTAAACCCAGATATGCTAGCACTGACTGTGGTTGTCAGCTAACTCAGTGTTTCCCAACCTTGGCAAATTGAAGATACTTGGACTTCAACTCCCAGAATTCCCCAGCCAGCGAATACTGGCTGGGGAATTCTGGGAGTTGAAGTCCAGATATCTTCAAGTTGCCAAGGTTGGGAAACACTGAGCTAACTAGTGCCTTTGCTCACCTCCCAACTCACTTGCCGTTCTCTTTCCTCCAGGTGACGGACATGATGCAGAAAGCTCTTTTTGATTTCTTGAAGCACAGATTTGATGGCAGGTGAGGTATTAAAAAAATAAAGACACCTTCCTCTCCCTTTTTCCTATCTCCCACCCACCCTCTCCTAAGGTAGAAAGAACTATGGCCCCTTTCTGGCCTGAGGACTTCAACTCCCAGAATTCCTGAGCCAGCCATGCAGGCTCAGGAATTCTGGGAGTTGAAGTCCACAAGTCTTCAGGAAAGGGCCATCATTCCTCACCCTTTTCCTAAGGGCATTTAGCAGAGCTATCCTATCTTTCAGAATCTCCATCACGCGTGTTACAGCAGACCTGTCCTTGGCCAAGCGCTCGGTGCTCAACAATCCTGGGAAACGGGCTATCATTGAGCGATCTACAACCCGGTCTAGTATTGGTGAGTCCTAAATCATTGGGGTCAGTCTAGCCCCCGATTCATTTTCAGAAGAACCTCAATTTGGAGAATGTTTCTGCCACCTAGAAGTTCGATATCTTCAGGGATCAACACAATCTTTTTTAAAATTGTGCTTTATGCTATTGCTTTATAAACATTGCACAGAGATTTTTGAACTTGGAGTCATCAGTGAAATAGGCCTGGAAAATTTTATCTTATTAAAAAATACAGGCAAGCAACATTCTTCTTTTCTAAATTATTTTTGGATTCAGCTTCAGAGTTTCATAATCCACCTGAGACCTTGTTAAAGAAATTCCAAACCGAAGCAGTTCAAAAGTGGCAACGTGTTTATGAAAAAATTACCAATACTGTAGTACAGAAGTAGTTTTATAAGCATCACACATTGAAAGGCAAGGGAAATCCATCTCTCCAATTCTTATTGTTGCTGCAACTATTTCATTGGTTAGTGGTGTGGAACCAAGGTAACACTTTCAAATCTCCTGGGTAGAGTTCTGTCTTCTTTAGTATATCTCTTGTTGCTCAGGCAACTATTCCTAAAACAATATTTCCCATCTCATTCTTTGTCATTTCAGCACAGGCATTTATGCAATTGAATGGTTTATACAAACCATTTCCCCTAAGTTTCAGGAAAGGAACCATTTCATATCAACTGCAAAGAATGTTTAGAATAGAATAGAGTAGAATAGAATAGAATTTTTATTGGCCAAGTGTGATTGGACACACAAGGAATTTGTCTTGGAGCATATGCTCTCAGCGTACATAAAATAAAATATACATTTGTCAAGAATCATATGGTACAACACTTAATGATTGTCATAGGGGTCAAATAAGCAATGAAGAAGCAATATTAATAAAAATCTTAGGATATAAGCAACAAGTTACAGTGATACAGTCAACATGGGAGGAAATGGGTGATAGGAATGATGAGAAAAACTAGTAGAATAGAAGTGCAGATTTAGTAGAAAGTCTGGGAGTTATTTGTTTAGTAGAGTTTATTGGAATTTATTGGAATTTAAAGGCACATAGCTCAAAATAGGCATAAGTGGGAGGAAATAAAGGTATTGCTAAGTGAATATAAATAGAGGAAGAAGAGGGAGGGAAGTTTCAGGGGCAAGACCAATACTAAAATATGGTAATTAGAATCATCAGTAGGGGTTTAGGACCAAATGACATTGTAACACCTTATCTTAAGCAATGAGCCATGCATTTAACACTGCTGTTGTAGGGAATGACAGTGTCATTTGAGCTTTTGAATTGTGCAAAATTTTCCTACTCTGCTACCACCCCAAATAATCTCAAAGCTGCCTCTGCTGGAGATTCGGCAAGTTCAGCAAGAATTGTTAGTTTTAGTAAGGGAATAAAATATTTATAGACACTAATACCTTTTAAAGGATGCAGTTATTACCCCAGATTAAGGCAAGTTACAGTGCTAGTATTATTGTTTATTAAATGTATGTGTGATCTAAAACACTCCTGTAATTTTCGCATGCGTCTTGCTGGAATCAAACAATCTGTTCTAATATTTCTTGCTGATATCCATGTTACAAATGTGGTGGGTGTGAGCAGCCCATAGACCTATAAGCCAAATGCAGCTCTTTTGAGGGCGCACTTAAACTGCAAAATTATATTAGTGGGATATTTATCTTAAGCCTGAAAAAGAAGAAGGGATGAATAGAGGCTTATAATTGCTTTTCCCTCCACTTCCCTGATGGCCTCACTGCTATATTTTCTGTAGCTCTTCCAAACCGAGGGAAAAATTATGCAGATTTTAATTGCAAAATAGTTATCCTTTCCCAACATATGGGCATGGATTTCCACTAGATGAAGTAGAAGGCTGTGGCATGACTACAAGTGAGAAAAGTTGGGAAATTATAGAGATTTTACTTTCATTTGACATTGCGTAGCAAACATGGATCAGATAACCTCACCTGATCTCTCTTAAACAGCTGTCTAATCATTCTCCTTGAATATACTTCCCAGCTCAAATTTCTCAATTTTCTGCTGTAGTCAACACACTGTATCTCTATTCCTGTTATGTTCCATCAGTGCAGACTGTAGCATTTCGAAAGCAGTTTCTATGCATTTCCCCAAGCAAAGAGCCTCCGTGGTGCAGTGGTTAGAGTGCAGTACTGCAAGCTACTTCTGCTGATCGCCAGCTGCCAGCCGATCAAATCTCAGTAGGCTCAAGGTTGACTCAGCCTTCCAGCCTTCCAAGGTTGGTAAAATGAGGACCCAGATTGTTGGGGGCAATAGGCTGACTCTCTGCAAACCACTTAGAGAGGGCTGTAAAGCACTGTGAAGTGGTATATAATTCTAAATGCTACCTATTTATTTATTTATTTATTTATTTATCTATTTTGTTTATTTGTTTATTTATTTATTTTTACTTACTTATTTATTTATTTTTATTATTTTTATTTATTTATTTATTTATATTATTGTTGTTTTTATTTATTTATTTACTTATTTATTTATTTATTTATATTATTGTTGTTTTTATTTATTTATTTACTTATTTATTTATTTATTTATATTATTTTTATATTTATATTTGTTTATTTATTTATTTACTTACTTATTTACTCATTTATTTACTTATTTATTTATATTATTTTTATTTATTTATTTACTTATTTACTTATTTACTTACTTATTTACTTGTTTGTTTGTTTATTTATTTACTTATTTATTTATTTATATTATTTTTATTCATTCATTCATTCATTCATTCATTCATTCATTCATTCATTCATTCATTCATTTATTTATTGGATTTGTATGCCGCCCCTCTCCGAGGACTCGGGGCGGCTCACAACATATATAAAAACATAATAGTATATCTGATTATTAATTGGATTTGTATGGCACTCCTCTTTTATTGCTAAATGCTATTGACCCAAGAACAGTGATCCTCCCAAATTCCATCAACAATGCCATCTATGGGTCCTTATTCAAAAATGAGCCCTACTGAGTATTTTTCCCACTATAAGATGCACCTGACCGTAAAACAGACCTAGGTTTAGAGAAGGAAAACAAGAAAAAAGAAAAGAATATGGAGCGCTGAATATGGAGCAGCAGTGTATGAAGGAAGGAGGCAGAGCCCGAGAGGACCACAGATCGGGGTAAAAACATCCCTTTGCCTGTTTTCTGGGGATGGGAAGTGGCTTTTCCTGTTGACCAATAAAGAAAAGGGGGAAAATATACTGGTATTCCATGCAATGCCCCATCTCCTCACTTTGTTTCCGCCCCCCCCCCCCCCTACTGTGAGTAGAAAATGCCAGGAAACAGCAAAGCCACTTTCCCAAGTAGAGAGGGCAGAAGGAGAAACCACAGATTCCTTTTAGATGAGTGGATGAATGGCAGATCTCAGGAGACAGAATGAAAAAGAGAAAAAGGAAGAAACTTTCTTTTCTTCAGAGCTCAGGAGGAGATACTGCAAAACGGTTTTTCAAAGCATTTCCCCTGGAGAAAGAGGCAAACAAGTTCAACTGGAAAGAGGCAAACAGGAATAGCAATAGCACTTAGACTCATATACCGCTTCATAGTGCTTTACAGCCCTCTCTAAATGGTTTACAGAGAGTCAGCATATTGCCCCCAACAATCTGGGTCCTCATTTTACCGACCTTGGAAGGATGGAAGGTTGAGTCTACCTTGAGCCTACTGAGATTCCATCTGCCAAACTGTTGGCAGCCCATGATCAGCAGAAGTAGCTTGCAGGACTTGCACTCTAACCACTGCACCTCCAAAGCACCCACCCACCCCAGAAGACCTACGGAGATGCAGTGAGTTGGCACCAGGATCTCTTGATTGGCACCTCCTTAGTGTATGGAAATGGCTTGAGATAAAATTAAACTCATTGATCAGTTGGGAACTATTTTAGGAAAGCATCAATTCTATAACTAAATTCAGCTGTCTGAATAAAATATATGTTTGTTGTAATGTCCTTAATTTCACTTGGGTTAAGTTCTCAAGAATCAGAGGGCAAAATTCATTCAATGCACTAAGCAATTAACAACAGTACCCAGATTTAGATACCACGTTAAGCCTAGCCCAAAACAAACCACATTGTAAATTATTTTGATGTGTGAACTCACTCACTCATAGTTTTATAACTTCTTCCTGTTCAGTGAATGGCCTCTCTCTTGGAACCAGTTCAACTAGATTAGAAATTCTTAACAGATTTGTTTACCCAGGAATTTTGATTGGGTTTAATTTAGATGCGATTGTGAGTTATTAGGAAGCAGCAGCACCAGTAATGGAATTTGGCAAACAGTCAGCAACAGGCCTCCATCATTAAGTGTCTTCTTAGTAATCCTATCTGCCTCTCCCAGATAATATTATCATAGTAGTTGAAATAAATGTATGAGCCGTGTCCATACTTTAATCAGTTTTTACTTCAGAATTGGTAAATGATTAAAAATTCCTATTAGGTGCCTCTATCCTTTCCGCGTAACTCAGAGATATTCATTAGATTCATCTGATATTAGATTTAAATGAGAATTTCAGCTCCTGACAAACTTGATCCTAAAGTTAATTTTTCACAAAAGGAGACGGAAAAAAAAAGATGGGAAAGTTGGATGGAAAAGAAAACAAACTTGAACACAAATTCTTAGCCACAAGGTCTTATTCTTGACCAGGTGGATCCAGAGCTGAACGTGGCTGTTTTATTGGCAACAAAATGGACGAGATCTTCTTCCTCTCTTTGTCTCTGCGAGGGGAGACACAATAGCGAAACTGGGATTCTGGGATGGTCAGTTAGAAGATCAGAGAGGTTCACCATGAAACTGGGAGAGAATAGGAAGCATGAAGGGTCCTTCTCCCTTTGCACCAAAATACAAGGCGGGTGACTACGGGGTGTATGAAAGGGACCCTCCCCCAAAATCAGCAGGATGCTTAAGACCAGTTCTAGCCATCTCAGAAGCCATGTACATCGGGAGGCGGGGAGATTAGCATTCCCTTTAGGACAGGACAAGGGAGCAAATAAACTTTGGACAGAGATCTGTAAACCACCCCCACCATCCCCGGCATTGAGTACTCACTGCCTGCATAGCTGCTCTGGGGTCAATAAAGCACACTGACTGGGCATCAGGACTGGCAGGACAGCAGGCTAGGTGGACCCGTGGGAGCCGATTTGGTGGACACCAGAGAGGGAGGGGATGGTTAATGAATAAGCAGGGAGCCAAGCCTGATGGGCCGGTTTCCCATTAAAGCCAAGGGAAGAGGTTTCCGCTTCATGTTACCTTAGCATGGCACCTTTTGTGATTGCAAGTGGGTGTCCCTCTTCCTGGGAAAGGTGGTTTCCCAGGGTGTAGTAAAAGCCTTATCTTTTTTTAAAAATTTATTTATTTATTTATTTATTTTTTATTGGTTGATTTGATTTGATTTGTATGCCGCCCCTCTCCGTAGACTCGGGATGGCTCACCACAGCAATAGAACAATTCATAACAAATCTAATAATTTAAAAACATTTTAAAAACCTCATTATTAATCAGACATGCATACAAAGATACCATACATAAATTGTATGGGCCCGGGGGAGATATATCAATTCCCCCATGCCTGGCGGCAAAGGTGGGTTTTAAGGAGTTTATGGAAGGCAAGGAGGGTGGGGGCAGTTCTAATCTCCGGGGAGAGCTGGTTCCAGAGAGTCGGGGCCGCCACAGAGAAGGCTCTTCCCCTGGGACCCGCCAAACGACATTGTTTAGTCAACGGGACCCGGAGAAGGCCCACTCTGTGGGACCTAATCGGTCGCTGGGATTTTACTACAGAGGAGGAGGAAGACGAAAGTCATTGGAGGTGAGAAACGCAAGAGATGCAACCATTTGTTTAACATGTGTCCAACATTAACAACAGCACTCCAAACAGTTGTTAAGGAGTGAGGAGAGTGAACCCTGAGTTATCAGGGATGCACATGCACAAAGGAAACGTGGCATTCCAGGAGATATCCAGCAAATAGTCAGGAAATAGTCATGCAAAGCAGATACATTAAAGTGTGTAATGTTTACTTTAGCAAATATCGTAGTCAAGTTAAACAGTCCAGTCATGCACAATCAAATCAATCAATAATTCTCAACACGTATACAATTCCACAAACCTTACTTATACTGCTTTATAAATACATAAACTATCATCGAACACACAGTTCTTACTACAGCAGTCACAGTGAATCAGCATTAACAGAGTAATAACATTGAAACACAGAGAGAAAAAACCATGCTTCTGGCTCCCTCTTGTGGCCATCTCCAATACTAACTCTTAAAACTATACTGCTTCAATACAAGCAATCATCCACTGTTAGCTTGTTTATATATTGCCAAACCCAACTGCACTAACAATAGTGACTTATGATCAATCCTTGCAGCTTACTCATGATTAAAATTTGGACATTTGGCACCTGGTATGTATTTACAATGGTTGCGGTGTCCCGGGGTCATGTGATCGCCATTTGCCACCTTTTCAGCTGGCTTCCGACAAGCACAGTCAGTAGGAGAAGCCAAATTCACTTAACAACCCTAACATTCACTTAACTGCAGTGATTTGCTTAACAACATTGTGTGTGTGTGTGTGTTGGAAATTCCAAAATTGGCAAGACTCTCTTATAACAATGTCATTGCTGACTAATGGAAATTCAAGCCCCAATTGTAGTCCTAAATCAGAGATTAACTGTATCTCAGATATACAGAGGAAAGGGAGCTGAGAAAATGGTATTTCCTCTTGGGGAGAAGGATATCCAATTCACAGTCCTCCTCTTGCCTTTTACAGCTGAAGTCCAGAGCGAGATCGAACGGATCTTTGAATTGGCCAAGTCTTTGCAACTGGTAGTGCTGGATGCAGATACCATCAACCACCCAGCCCAGCTGGCCAAAACCTCTCTGGCTCCCATCGTTGTCTACGTCAAAGTGTCTTCCCCAAAGGTGAGCTGGGAATACGAGGGTTATGCCCAATTGGCAGCTCTGCTTCTCTCCAACACCAGGGATGCTTCCTGCTGCCTCCTGGTGGTGTTCCCTGGTGATGCTCCTGAGCTAACAGCTCTGGTGACTAGTCTAAGCCTTATTTAATAATCTTTACAATAGCCCCTCACAATAGGGGAACATACGTTTGCTATCCAAATGAAGTTAGCAAGTTAGAACAATCTTTGAATGAGAGAGAGAGAGAGAGAGAGAGAGAGAGAGAGAGAGAGAGAGAGAGAGACCTCCCATTCCTTCTCTTAATTTTGCATTCCACTTCCGTTCTCTGCTTTAAAAAGACAAGATTCCAGGTGCATGTTCAATAGCAGATGGGGATGGAAGAATACTTAATGCAGTCTTCAGGATTTTATGCTAAAGCTGCTTGTAGCAGGGTGACCTGGATTGCCCTGCCGTTTTCTTTTTTAAGGAATTTTGATTGGAAATGGTTGTCTTCCATGACCAGAGAAGAGGCAGAGTGATGCCTGCCTTGATCTCTGAATGAACAGCCTGATAATCCCAAAGGTGCTTTCTTTCTTTCTTTCTTTCTTTCTTTCTTTCTTTCTTTCTTTCTTTCTTTCTTTCTTTCTTTCTTTCTTTCTTTCTTTCTTTCTCTTTCTTCCATCCTTCCTTCCTCCCTCCCTCTCCCCCTCTTTTCTTTCTTTCTTTCTTTCTTTCCTTCTTTCTTTCCTCCTTCCTTCCTTCCTTCCTTCCCTCCCTCCTTCCTTCCTTTATAAAACGTCCAGTTGTCTTTTGGGAAAAAAAACACCTTTGGGACTACTAATCTTAGTGATGGACTGCCATTTTTTTTACTGCCACACTGTGGGCATGGCTTATTTTGTGGGTGTGGCTTGATGGTCATATGACCAGGTGAGAATGATTTGGCAATCATGTGACCGGGCGGTGGCTTCAAGATCATGTAACTGGATGGGAGTGGCTTACCGACCAAGATAAGTTTTCAGATAGGTGCTTGGACTCTTTTTCAGTTGATTTAAGTCACATTATGTGAATAGCCACAAAAAGAACAAATGATAGACAGCATTCTTTGTTGAGGAGTACAGTAACATTTTAAGGTTTTGTACTGAACACACACGGTTCAGTATGATAACAGATCCGACAAGTAGCTCAATTTTCTTTTATTTCTTTAAAAGTTCAGTTCTAGATAATGATTCAAACGATTAAGGCGTTTATGGGTAAAAACATACTATTTAATTATTTCCTATTTTAAAAGTAATTAAGAATCGTACTAAGATACTAGAGAAGGAAGGACAATAGAAAAAATATTAAGTATTCAATAAATAGTGCATAAACTTACTACCCCCACTGAGTCCCCCCCCCATGGGGGGCAGCAGCCCATTACTGACTAGTTTCTACATTTTGTAAAAAGCACCTTTGTCACAACAATGACCTGGATGATTGAGAACCTCCATAGACGTAGAGCCTGATAGGAGTTATAACTAACTGGACTTCAAAGCTGCCATATCAGAAGAAGAAGCCACATCAATCAAGAGAACCCCCTTCCTTCCTTAGGAAGCCCATGTTCATTTCCAATAAGGCCAATCGACCTTTGGGTGACTATGAGCTGCCTGTTGTGATCGGGAGCAGTTGCATCTACTACACATGAAGGGACTGATTCAAAGGGGCATGAACAAGAGTTTTGCTTGAGGAAAACGTGTCTTTGTTTTTTTCAAGTTATTTTAGCCAAATCACTTTGGCTGTGTAACTGTTTTCACATGTCTCCCTGCCTCAGAATAGCTGAAAACTGTAACCCCAATACAGTAGTACCTCTAGATACGAGCCGCTCCACATGCGAGTATTTCAAGATACGAGCCAGGAGGGGAGAGACATTTCTGTTCAAGTCCCGAGCTCAAATTCGGGATACGAGCCGAGCGTCCACTAGGTGGCGCAAGAAGCTTGCTTTTGGTTATCTCGGAGGGGAAAAACAAAGTCTAAATCTATTTGTTCTAGATACGAGTTTGCTCGAGATACAAGCTCCCTTCTGGAACGAATTGCGCTCGTATCTAGGAGTACTACTGTATTGCATATTTGTACAGAGGGATATTTGACCTTCTGTGGACCAAGGAAAAGGCCAAGGGCCCCTACCAGTTAGGCTGTAGCAGCATAGTTCAGCAGAATTTGTAATTTTCTCAGTTGGCCACGGTTGACAAAAGGAACTGGATGTTTTTGAGTGAGTGTTCCTAGCCAGAAAGCCAAATTCATTCCTCGGACACTGTCTTATTTATGTATATATCAATAACTCTAGTTCAGCTTCCTCAATGGAAGCAGCGGCCAGGTGTTGGGGTTAAGGAAACTCCAAGGTGAGCAAGCTAAGACCATTCTTGAGTGTTAATTAACCCACTTGGACTTTCTTCAAATTGGGTAAGGGTGTCCTAGATGTATTCTTAGCCCAAATCTGTTACTAAGACTTTATAGTAGCTCTAGATTTTGTGCGGCAACTTCGAACTCCTTGCCTTTATCTTCCCCCCCTTTTTTTTCCTGTGGAAGGTGTTGCAACGCCTTATTAAATCCAGAGGGAAATCACAGGTGAAGCATCTCAATGTGCAAATGATGGCTGCCGACAAGCTTGTCCAATGTCCTCCGGTGAGTCTTTTAGGTGTAATGTTTTTGATTCCTCTCCTATCTCCCCTTTCTGAAAGAGACCGGTATAAAGTTACATTCTAAAATCAGTTTTGTTTTTGGACCCGTGCAAATGGTTTTCCCACAAGCCCCAACCAACTCTAATCTGACTTTCTATAAAAAAAACCCTATATAAAATCAATGCAAAACAGTATCGCTTCGAGAAGGGCGGCATAGAAATCTAATAAATTGCTTGCCTGACTTCAAACTCTATTATCGAGCAGCAGTTCTAACATGGGTTAGAGAGTGAATACTACTTCAAAACACGAGACTATTAGCTTTGGAAGGACACAACATTCAGTCTGGATGGCATAGCTTCATCTGGGACAATAAATGTACCACACACTCATACTTTAAACACCATCTGATAAGGAAGTCATTATTAGACAATTGGAATCTAATTAGGAAGCAACATTATTTTAAAATACCATTATGGTTCTCAAGTATAGAAGCAATAATCTATCCAAACACTCTAAGTCGGCAAAAATTATTAAACTACTCACAGTTATTAGATAAAGATTGCAAATTAAAAACACAAACACAGTTAAACGAAGAGGGAATTAAAATAGACTGATGGTCTTATTATCAAATAACATCTAGATTTCATGTGGACATAGGGAAATATGGAATACAGAGAAATTACACCCCATTAGATAAAATCTTATTAGGACCAAACAAAAAATCAATTACGAACATTTACAAAATACTTCGAGAACATCAAAACGTGGAGGAAAGGGAATATGATTGCTTGGTCAAAGAATATAAGCCACACAATACAATTAGATCAATGGGAAAAAATGTGGCATATAAATTACAAAATCCACCGCATACAAAGAAAATGCAATAAAAATGTTTTACAGGTGGCACATGCCCCCTGCAAGGCTAGCCAAAATATACACAAATCTCAAACCCAACTGTTGGAAATGTGGTGAGAAAGAAGGCTCATATTTCCATATGTGGTGGACCTGCAGGCAAGTTAAAGTAATTTGGCTCAAACTTCAAAAGTGGATAAAAGAAATAATTAAGATAGAATTGGAAATGAAACCTGAAATATTTTTGCTTGGTATTATTGAAAATCAGATGAATAAGGAACATTACTACTTGATACAACATTTAATAACATCAACAAGAATAGCTATAGCACAATTTTGGAAAAATGAAAATAGGCCAAACGAACGGATTTTTTTTTAAAAAAGTTAGATTGTACTGAAGCAGATAAATTAACAATGGAACTAAAAGAAAAAGAAAAAACAAAATACTACCAAATATGGGAAGAATTTTACATCTGGTTAAAAGAAGAACATCTCTTTAAGCGCTGCGAGATAAAGAAATAATTTAAATAACAAATTTTCTTAAAAAATGAACACAATTTTAGTTTTGTTTATTTGATAAGAATTTATAACATAAGAACTCAATTATAACAATATACAACTTAAACCACTGGTCTTCACACCACCAAGAATTTTTTTTAAAAGAGAGGACGTCGTCAACAGTCCCTACTACAGAAGGAGAGAAGAACCTTGTTTTTTCATTTTTTATGTAAATGTATTGTTTGTCGTTATTGTCTTATTGTATATATGTAAATAAAAATTATTTTTTTTAAAAAAGAAATCTAATAAATAAATAAATAAATAAATAAAATAAAACACATTAAAAACACATTCATCCTTAAATGGCCAGAACACAGTGGTATTAAACTATCCTCGGTCCCAGGCCTGCCAACAAAGCCAGGTTTTAATGGCCTTCCCAAAGGGCAATAGCGTGGGGCAACACGAACCTCCAGGGGCAGCTGGTTCCAGAGGGCCAGAGCCGCCACAGAGAAGGGGCAGGGCGGGGAGGGCCAGCCAGCAATTTAACAACCAGTTCGGCCGAAGTGGTGCAAACCGGTTGAATCCCACCACTGATTGTAAGTACCTTTTGGAGGTGGAGGGAAGTCTGTTGTAACTTTGAACAGTTGCTAAGTGACTGGTCTTAAATTGAGGACTAACTGCACAGAGGTAAGGGCAACAAGGGCAGATTGCAGTGCTGTTTATAAGTCTTTTTATTCCTTCCTCTTCCTTTTTATCTTTGCTGTTTGTTTCCCCCAAGGAACTCTTTGATGTGATCCTAGATGAGAACCAGTTGGAGGATGCTTGTGAACATCTGTCTGAGTACTTGGAGGTATACTGGCGAGCAACCCACCACCCTGCACAAGGCCTTGGGAGCCAAAACCTCGTGACTCCTTCCACTGCCATTTCTGGCCTGCAGGTAGGACAAATGGCCTTCTTGCCCCAACTGAAAAGACTCTCTAGTCTAGTACAACATTCAGTTTCTGGCAGTGATGTGACAGATGTTTTGTAGCTCATTGGCGGACTCCAAAGGCAATAGGCCACCCCTGTTATCTCCAACCACTGGGAATTCCTATTATTTTCGGAGGGGGGGATATAAATTTTTTATTGTTTTTCACACCTTACAAAGATTCCAATTTACATACCTCAAATTAAAGTATAATACAATACAATATCAAATGCCAAATTCATAGTCAAATTAATCAAATTTTTCGAATTATTTATCCAATTATTTCTGGTATATATCATTCATCCTGTGCTACCTCCTTTCCAAGTGCTATCGTCCGGATTTTAGATAATGTTCTTTGCTTTCATTTATATTTAAAGCGCTATTGCTATCTAAATTTCTCTTGGCTATTTGCTATTTTTCCTAACTATGCCATAGTGCTACAGTCCCTTTCTAACGTTCTTAGAAAACACATTCCTATTTTCATTTTATTGTAACTGCCCTTAATAATAGAAAATTTACGTCTCTTTAAAAACCCAGGAAGGAAAGAATTTTTTTAAAAACAAGAATAAAAGAAAAAAGGAAAGAAAAAAGAAGAGCTGAAAAGAAAAAGAAAAGGAAAACCACTATTCATATCGTATCTTAATCTATACATAGGAGGAAGGGTTGTTGTTAAAAATTTTAAAATACATTTCCTACTCAATTCATTTATTTCACGTCTTTCATTATATCAGTAGTATATTCTTTCTACTTTAACAGATCAAAATAAATATAAATCATTATCATTCCATTATTTTATGTGATAAGAATCTTCCATTAAAAAAGACCAGAGTATTAATATTATTCCCTAATCTAGATATTTTCCACTGTCATTCTTAATGTGATAAACTTCCCTAATCTGTAAACCCTGCTGCCAATCCTAACGTAATAATCTTCCCTAATCTGTGTGTCATTGTCATATCAGTGCAATAATCTTCCCTATACAGTACTAATTATTTTCACTGCTAAATGCAGTACCATAATCTTCCCTAATCTATATATTATCCCTAATTCTAAATACATTCCAGTATCGAACTCAGTGGTAATCTTCCCTAATCTATTGATTTTATCTCTTTGTTATTTCAATTGTCTTTCCTTATAATGCCTAACAAAATTAGTGCTAGTTATTATCCCATATTAATCCTACTCCTGTTATTATAACTCTCCTCCCTTTTCTTTTCCCCCTTCCTTCCACTTTGTTTATCACCATAAATCAAATAAGCAATTTATAATTCAAACAATCAGAATAATAAAAAAGAGAGCAAAGGGAGCAAAGAAGAAAAAAAAATGTCATCCATAATCATTATCAAATATCTCACCTATATTATGCGCAATAATCAAAGCTATTTTCAATTTTTTCATTTATAAGCCATTACATTTTCTCCTCTTGTAAACTTCCATTTTACACTTTATATCACTTGCTTATATATTTGCATATATATATATAAAGTATATGTATTTTCATTAGTAAGCTCCCATGAAATTAAAATATTAAAATCTTAATAAATCCCATTCATTAAATATACTCAATTCTTTTTGTAATTTATAACTTTGTAAGAACTTTGTAAGAACAGAGAACAGAGAACAGAAAGTGCTAATATCTTTTAGTAACTTCTAAATATTCTTACTAGTATTTTAATTTTAATTTTCTTAAAAGCATTTAATTCTTAGAAGTATTTAATTTCAATTTCAGTTTATATTATTCAATGTAATTTCAGTCAGATCAGACAGTCCAAATGTAATTTCAGTCAAATCAATCAGTCCAATTAGATCAAATCGACTCAAAGCAAGAATACTGTCTTTAAACCAAAAGCAGACTGCTATATTTCCTCTGGCCACATGATTTTCCAGGTCTTCTCTCTAAATAACTCAGAATGACTCTTTGGCAGTTACTTCCGGTTGCTGTCACTTCCTGTTTTATTCTGCCATTGTTCTTGTTTATAGAAGAAAGGAAAGATAAGGATTCCACAACAAAAGTTAAAAATTCAAAATTCCAAAAGGCAAGTTTCAAAGAGAACCAATTAGGTAGTTGAAAATAATCCAAATGATGGGCAATTTCACTACTTTAAGAGCTTTCGCTGAAATGCCATGTTGCACAATTAGCTGCCTTCTTCAATCTCAGGCCATTTTAACTCCGTCCAGCAACTAAGTGAGAAACAAAGGTCTAAAATCCTATTCAGGCACTTTCCGCTTACCATCATAAAGAGAAAATCCCTTCTTCCCCTCTGCAAGTAAGTCCTTCAATTCTCTTTCCAGATGGAATCATTCGGCTATTCTCTTAGCATTGCGTAGTCTCTGCAGCTGTGTCAGAACATGCATGGCTGCCTGTCTGGCTTCACCACAGCCGGTGCGAGACAAGCCAGTTTGCCCAGCGGGACATGCCAGTCCCAGCCAGGCCTCTGGCAGTGTCCCATGCGTCACTCTCCCTGCAGGAGAGATCCAGTCTGGTCCAAAAGGACCAGAACCTGCAGGCAACAGGACTTGGGGACATTTCCCAGGAGAGAGGGAAATATCCCGGTGCTGCAGTTATGAGACCCCGCCCCTCAATCACGGGAAATGGTATTATGTTTTCCCCAAACTAACCCTCAAATGGGCAGTGAACTTTGGCCCCACCAGGTATTAGACTCCAGATGCCATTAGCCATTGCCAGGGGTCATTTTGTGTCCAAAAATATTTTGACCTGCAGAGGTTTTCTGTCTTTGAATTATTCTCTTAGAGAATCTTCAACCAACTGCACCTCATTCCAAAAAACTAGCTTTGGATGAAGATGAAGAGACCAGTATACAGGTTGTTCTTGACTTATAAGCACATTCGGGACCAAAACTTCTGTTGCTAAACAAGGCAATTGTTAAATGAACCAGGACAAATTTTATAACCTTTTTTTAGCCCAATTGTTACTATGTGGAGTCACTAAATGAACAGTTCTAAGTCAAGGACTGCTTAAACAGCTAAAAAAAAAACACAATCCAACAACACACAGCCTCGTTTAGCTCATGAAGATATATCAACAAATTTATTCTGTTTCTCCCAGCTGATTGATTTGATTAAAATATTTGCCGGGAGATTAATTTGTATGTAGCAAAGAATCTGTCCTAATCCAACCCAAAATTTCTTGATCATAAATACTGTAATTGGAAACAGAATGTATGAACCGTAACCCTATCCTGTGCAAATCAATAAATTGCAGGGCACCAATAGAACTGATTTTCTGGTCCATTTGCAAGGTTTCAATATTTTTGGTACCCTCCCTGTCCTATTGTCTTCTTTTATCATTATTTTTTATGTTATGATTATATAAACTACTATCCTATACTTGATTGACAAATAAATAAAATTAATTAATTAATTAATTAATTAATTAATTAATTAAAAAACAATACTGTAGATCGGGCTAGGGAACGATGGCCCCTTTACGACCTGTGGATTTCCGACTGCAAGAATTCCTGTGTCAGCATGGAATTCAGGAATTCTGGGAGTCAAAGTCCACAGGTCGTAAAGGGGCCATCGTTCCCCACTCCTGCTGTGGATGGATCAGGGATCCTGAATCTAGTCATATGGAAGCTCTTGGGTGGAGCAAATCAAGGGCTGGATTCCAACCCAGCTCTGGCTGTCGTGTTGGGAGAGCACCAGGTAGCAGAAGGCTTGCCTCTACCACTTCCTTCTGCCCTTCCTTCCTTCCTGCAGAGCCAAGCCCCGACGGGCGAGCCCGAGAGCGAGCGCTCCCCGGTGGAGCACGACAGCTTGATGCAATCGGACGAAGTGAGCAACGCCTCCCGCAAGACCTGGACGGCGTCCTCTCAGCGCAGCTCCCGACACCTGGAGGACGAATACTCCGACGCCTACACTGACCTGTACCAGCCTCACCGCAACCACAACAGTGGCCTCCGCAGCACCAACGGCCATGACTCGCAGGACCGTCTCCTGGAGCGCGACTCTGAGCACAATCACAACGACAGGAACTGGCAACGCAACCGGCCCTGGGCCAAAGATAGCTATTGAAACTTCCTGGCCGGGCCTCCCAGGGACACAGGACACGGCAGCGGCTGTCTTCGCCATCTCCCAAACTGAGTTAATTGCCTGATCTCAAAGCCTTTGTCTCTTTCCCTTTGTAGCTGAGCCCCCCACCGAGTGCAGGCCCTGCCCCACTACACAGGTGCTACCTAGGGAAGCCCAGACATAGCCAGGGCTGCCTGAAAGAGGTTGGGTGATTGGTCTGGCCCTCCTTCACTTTGCATTACGTAGGCCATGATAGTATCTTTGCAGGGTAAACTTCATGTCCCGGTTCCGTTTCGGGAGGGGTGGGAAGGGTAGGAGCTGGATTGGGCTTCTGCATCTCAGAGGAAGAAAATTTTTTCCAAGAGAGAAGCTGGTTTGTCGCTCCATTTTTAACTGAGCAGGAGATTAGAGCTGAAGATTACAAGGGAGAAAGTAAGCCAGGCATGTAGGGACCTTAAGATGAGTTTACCTCTTCCAAGCGGGAGACCCAGACCCTCAATTTTTGCCTTGCTGTAAGGTTAGACCCGTGTGCACATGCCGCAAAGATCTGTCCAGAAATTGAGATTCTTGTAGATCACCAAGATAGCTAATGAAGAGTGATGCACTCTCGAAATTGATATGAACAGCCGAGACCGATTCAATTTGCAGGGCGTGATCTTCAAGGCATGGGCATCATCCATTGTGTGCAAACGTTTTTGGGTGAGTCGTGCGCAATAAGCAGCAGGCGAAACTGAGCCACAATATTTCAGCCTGCACGGGAAAAGTAATACATCAGGAAGAAGGTAGAACTTAAATACTCCCTGATGTTGAATGTTCTGCATTTGGGGGGATTTAGTTTCGTTTAAATAGTCGAGATGACGAAAGATCATTCAACCATGGCAGGGTGATCTAACAGATTATCGATAATTTTATCCACTGCTAATTTGGATATAATCCAAGTATCCCAAGGCCAAAAGGTGGCTTTTGCATCTATGTGACAGTGGCTTTTCTACAAGAATATTTAAATGTTTGTGACTGTCACTGAGAGGGCTACATACACAGCTTCCATCATCTGTTGCCCTTGCAATTATTGATAGATGGGTAGATGGGGCAGATACAAAAGGTGGGGGGGAAATTGCTTCTGATTTACCCAAGATTTTCTTAGTTTTCATATTCTTTTGATGACCTTGAAGCAAGTTATTGATTCTAAGGAAGCTGAGATGCAAGCTGTACTGTGCACTAGCGCACGTAATACAAAGCCTCCGGGATCACTTGGTAGAGTAGCAGCAGGAGAGGTTTAGCCCTGTCCGTCTTAACTCTAAAGTATTCTGCGTCCAAAATATCCCAGCCAACTGGCTGCCTTTACTAGATGGAGTTTTAGATCCAAAGGTGGGTGGGGAGTCTTCAGCAGAGAAAGTTATTTTGCACAAAAAAACAAAAACCAGCCAGTGGAGAAGGGTTTAATTAGGCCTTTCCTAACTTCTTGCTGGCCTTCTGTCCCAAATCTATTTCATCCCCAATAGAGTAAAAGCCTTGGAACCCTTATTTCCTTGGAGCCACAATCCCAACGCTCAGCCTTGTTCCTCTTGTCCTGCTAGGTCATCTCCTGCACGGTCACTTCTCTTGGGAGGACTAGTGGGAAGACATTTTTAAAGCCACAGTGTAAGATGCTCCGATCTGTATCCTGCTCACCTGTTGCAAAATTCCTTGCTTCGTTGCATGCAACTGTGATCTTCCACATTCCACTTGTGTTGCGGGAAGTGGAAGGCAGATGAGGTGCCAGAGTTATCGGTAGGCCCTGCTCTTTCACGGTGAACTCCTACCTAACCTCAGCATTATGGGGCTTCCATCTTGTGGAAGTAGCCCAGGGCTATAACCATCCTACTTCCTGCTTTTTCTAATGCTGCAAACCCTGCTCTTCCATCCTCCCCTCTTCCATCCTCGGGGCAGTGGGTGGCCGCCCCTTCCTTTCAAAAGCACGTATAGCTACCAGAAATCAGCCTGTAAATATTGCCCACTAGCACTGGGAGTTGTGTTGAGTGTCTGTTGTTACCCCTGGATGGTCCAGAGCCGAAGGGGAAATGTTTCTCTCCCTGCGGTAGTGGTTGTTTGATGGGCTACTGCAACAGCTTTGTTACTCTTCTTTTTGTAGAGAGCACTTATTTCCCCCCAAAACTTGTAAGCCTGTTTGAAACAACAAGCATTTGCTATTTATAACATGTGGCTGAGTGGTTGTTTATTTTGAGTACAGCTGCGAGGACATTGGAATGGAGGGTTTGAAGGACAGAATTCAAGATGGATGTTTTGGTTGGTATTCTTAACAGCCTTCCCTGATGCAACGTTAAACCTTTTGTGATTCTTGAGCCAAAATTGGCAGGCCTTAGTGACGAGGCAGAAAATGTCACTAAAGCAGGCTCAGTCCTCATTGGCTGATGGACCAGGCAACCCACACTGGCTGAGATCTCCACTCACGATGGAAAATTTATCACAATTTTCAATTGGCTTCAGAGCTGCTCTCTTCGGAGGCAGGAATAAGGCTTGGTCCAGGAGTGGGCTCCAGCCAGGGGTGGGCTACTGCCCAGACTGGGGGAAACACAGTGGGGTAGCAAAAATGGAGCTCCACCCCAGAGCACCCAATTTGCACTGAAAGATGTTGAAAGAAAATGCAGGGTGTCCTGCATAAGCCACGTCCACAGCGTGGTAAAAATTTTGGTAGCCCTTCACTGGTTCCAGTTTATCTTGCTACCAGTTCACTTCTTTCCACGCTGCGTGAATACTTACACTTTGCACCAGCGTGGATGTGCCGTGCAAAAAACCTACAATTGTTTTTTTTAAAAAAAATAAGCCGAAAACAAAACGGCGATATACACGTTGTGCCAGAAACTCAGGTTCTGTGAACATGAAGAAAAAAATAAACTAAAAAAAAAATCCCTTCAAAATATTTTTTTTTAATTTTTTATTTTAAAAAAGATAGGGGTGCCCACGGACCAGCACCAACCGATCCGGTTTGGTGACATCATTGTGATGTCACCAGCAGGTTGCTACTGGTTCGGGTGAATTGGTCCAAACCAGGAGGAACCCACCCCTGCCTTGGACTCCTTTAATTTGTAGAACCATAGTAATATAGAGCTCCTTCGGGAAAATATATGGCAATTACATGGGATACATAAGCCACACATTAGCAATATAATTAATTGTCCCAGGAGATCAGGCAGAAGCAGCTTTCATGCTAAAGCGGCAAATGTTCAAATACTGTAGCCAGAGTAAACAAGGCCCTCTTAGTTCAAATGGCCTTTGTGCAAAGGAGACTAAAAAAGCAGGTAGGGTTGCAATCATCAAGTTCTTGCACTCAACCTAGCAAAGGTGCAGATTGAGTGGCATCTAACCTTCCTCAGATAATAGCCAAAACACTGAAATTGCCTTTTAATTAAAATGTCAGAAATCTGCCTATTAACCAACTCTCACGTAAATGCGCATATCATATATAAGTAGCATTTCTGCTTGCTCCTTATGCACTGATTCTGACTTTCAGACATATTAGAACAAACCTAGCCTAGCATCAAGTTTTCCCTAGGGCTTCTCCTTTCCATTCACCAAAGGCATTTTGATGATTCTCACTTTGAAAATTATTGTTTTGAGGAGTGGGCATCTATAGAATGGCTGTCTTTGGCTTTGAAGAAATGTTTTTTTTAAAAGCTATGGTCTGGAATACTATTTTGTCATTATTATTATTATTATATTTGTATGCCGCCCCTCTCCGAGGACTCGGAGTGGCTCACAACAGAAATGTGTTAGGGTTACAGGTAGTCCTCATTTTATGAACACAATCGTGACTGAAATCTTAGTTGATGAACAAAATAGGTCATTAAGCAAGATGCCCAGGTGACTGCATCACTCAATGACTGCAATCCCAGCATTCCTGGTTGTCATCGAGTAATACAAGTTAATCTGTAAAGCCATACTTATGCAGAAATTTCGACTGAAAATTTGGTTAAAATTTGTCTATGTATATGAATTGCCTTTAAAGTACAACTCTAAACAACAGTACTTAGTAGCACCCATCAGCTGCAACAAGCTTTTGCTAAACAAATATCTCCTCTTTGCCATCATCCTATTCTAATTCTAGTCCTGCCAGTCATAGAAACCAATTGAGTGACCATTGTCTCTCCACTCAACTCACAGGGTGGTGATTGTGGGGAAAATAGGAGGAAGGTATGTTGAAGATGTTTGCTGACTTGGGTTATTTATAAAAATAATAAAATATGGGACATAACCAACTAAATAAATATGTTGGGGATGAAAATTGAGAACAATCATGATTATGAAAGCATAGATATTTAGTATCAGGGTGTGCAATTTTGCATAGTTTGAGATTCAATGCAAGAAGCTTCTTCCAGAGGTTTTTCAAGCTTGTGCTATTGAGCTCATGAACAGCCAGGAATACCACCTTAAAAGTGCATGAAAGGGGACTCTATAGTAGTACTAATATAAATGGCACAATTGAAAACCTTCACCCTCCAACTCCTGGGTGTTAAGGTCTTAAGGTCTTAAGCATAAAACGTATCAGGAAAGACTTAATGAACTCAATCTGTATAGTCTGGAGGACAGAAGGAAAAGGGGGGACATGATCGAAACATTTAAATATATTAAAGGGTTAAATAAGGTCCAGGAGGGAAGTGTTTTTAATAGGAAAGTGAACACAAGAACAAGGGGACACAATCTGAAGTTAGTTGGGGGAAAGATCAAAAGCAACATGAGAAAATATTATTTTACTGAAAGAGTAGTAGATCCTTGGAACAAACTTCCAGCAGATGTGGTAGATAAATCCACAGTAACTGAATTTAAACATGCCTGGGATAGACATATATCCATCCTAAGATAAAATACAGAAAATAGTATAAGGGCAGACTAGATGGACCATGAGATCTTTTTCTGCCGTCAGACTTCTATGTTTCTATGTTGGCATTTTTTCCTGAGACTTTTGAAACTGGTTAATTATTAAATGAAAATTGGTGAAAGGAATTCCATACCCCCCAAAATTCAACTTACAACCTACCTCAGAAGAAAACCTCAGCAACTACTGCAGAGGAAATTATTGGCTTTTCAGGAAACAAAACTTTCCTTGATTTCCCCAGACTTCTCAATTTAAGTATTATTTTGCTACAAGCAGTGCAGCTGTTTCTCATTCACATATAATATAAAATAGCACAGCATTAACCCACCAACATATTATTTCTAATTGATACTCCTTTTAGTAGAACTGTTTCATTCAAAAAGAACAGCAGCAGTAGTTATGGCAGCAGTATCACAGGTCTTTACAACGTACATATTTCTACTTGTAAAAAAAACCAAGAATAAACAGGCAAGACAATGTTTCATATGGATTTATAGTAATTTTTTTCAAGTCATTGGAGAAAAAAAATAGGTGTCTTCCTGTACATTGCTTTTTTTATGTGGACTGGGGTGAGGGTGGGGCAGTTGTAGATAAAACAAAAACACAATTGCATTGAAACATAAGAGTTTAGGATTAGAAATGGGGAGAAGTCCTCATTGGAGCAGGAAAAGAGAGTAGATGATCACAAACAGAATTCCCCTCTTTATTGGGCCAAGTCCAAGAAGTCCTCCTTGTCTGATTTATGGAGAAGACGGCAAATGTAAAAATCGGTAACTGAATCCTCCCCCCTTGAAATATATGTGGAAATATCAATCAGGAAGCCAAGATTGTTAGCCGCTCTCAACCACCACAAAAAAACAGGAATACAAGTTTTCTATAGACACCATCTTCAAGATGATGATTAAACTATCTGTGGAGATCAAGATTTGCAAGATGGCACGCTATCTCTTGGAGAAACGGTCTCATTGTTCAGTCTTTAATTCAATGCAGGGTTATTACATATATATATCTAGTAAGAAGGAAAAGTGTATTTACATACAGAAAATGAAAAAATGAAACAGCCACTTCACTAGAAGAGCCACTATGCTTTTGCCCTGTGTCATTGCCTAGGTCTCAAAGGGTGGTCAAAGAGTGACCCTAATTATAATACAAGGGGGCGGAGGTCGGGCCAACTACACACTCAGGCAAAGATAGTCTCCTCCCGACGCTTCTTAGTGAGGATGGTTCCTGGTTTGTGTTGGGCATCTGGATGGTTGGCCAGTTCTGGGGAGCATGAAGACACTGGACTCTCAAGGATAGCTTGCTTAAGGTCATAGAAGACAGCAGAGTCCTCTTTGGTGACAAAAGAAATAGCAACACCACTTTTCCCAGCTCGTCCTGTTCGACCAATGCGGTGGATGTAATCTGCAACAAAGAAGGAATTGAATTGTCAAGGCACGGACACCACTGATACAATTGCACCGCTGATGAAGGAGATCTAGCGCAGAGTTCCCCAACCTTTCCGGCCTTGCAGATTGGGGTGGGGGAGAGAGGGGATGGGTCTGTGTGAGTGGCCAACAAGTGTATGCGAGCCGTTTGTTTGTTTATTTGATTTCATTTCTATGCCACCCTTCTCGAGGCAACTCAGGGCGGCATACAACACCATAAATGCAACAATATATATATAAAGAAATCTAAATTACTTTTAAAAGAATTGTACAAAATTACAAAAAATGTTAGAAAAACCCATATGCAGTCATACACATTCATCCAATTCAATCATTCATATCGGCTGGAGACAATCTCATCACTCACGGCCCCCATGCCCGCCGGCAGAGGTGGGACTTCAGAGCTTTAAGAAAGACCAGGAGGGAGGGGCGGTACGCATTTCTGGAAGGAGTTCGTTCCAGAGGGCTGGGGCCCCCACAGAGAAGGCTCTTCCCCTAGGCACCGCCAGCCGATATTGTCTGGCTGACGGGACCTGGAGAAAATCAACTCTGTGGGACCTAACTGGCCGCTGGGATACATGAGACAGAAGAAGGTCCTGAAGGTAATCTGGTCCTAAGCCATGTAGGGCTTTGTAGGTCATAACCAGCACTTTGAATTGTGCCCAGAGACCAACTGGCAGCTAGTGCAGCTCACGGAATGATGATGAAATGTGGACAGATCTTGATAGCCCCACTATAACTCACGTGGCTGCATTTTGCACAATTTATAGTCTCTGAACACTCTTCAAAGGCAGTTCCATTTGTTCGAGCGGTGTGTACATGTGCACACTACTCATGCTAATGGAGCATGTGTGCACGCTCTCGCCCACAAGTGGGGATATACATGCACCTGCCATTTCCATCATCTGGTTGCAAACACTCCCCAGAGTTTGGAAACCCCTGACCTAGCAGACTCTGGAGAACTGTATGGCTATCCCTTAAAAATAGTATAATGTTTAAGAAATCCACAAGCAAAGGATAGAGCAGTGATGGTGAACCTATGGCACGGGTGTCAGAGGTGGCACACGGAGCCATATCTGCTGGCACACGCCATTGTCCTAGCTCAGCTCCAACGTGCATGTGTGTGCTGGACAACTGATTTGTGGCGCACACAAAGGCTCTGGGCTCTTTGGCTTCCAGAGAGCCTCCCGGGGAGATGGGGAGGGCGTTTTTACCCTCCCCTGGCTCCATGGAAGTCTTTGGAGCCTGGGGGGGGGGGGGGGGAGAAACACAAGACTACTGGGGCCCCGAGAAGTAGGGAAACAGGCCATTTCCGGCCTCCAGGGATTGGGGGAAATTGTTTTCGCCATCCCCAGACATTGAATTATGGGTATGGGCACTCGTGCATGTGCGATAGCGCTCACCCATGCACTTTCGGCACCCAAGGAAAAAAAGGTTCGCCATCAATGGGATAGAGCATTTCAAGGCTCAGAGTACTTTCCATACATTATTTCAGCAATCCTGGGGCTAGCCTGTGAGACAAGGTACCAACTGGTTCTTTTTTTGTAAAAACTTTGTAAAAAGGCAACTGGGAGAAGATTTACAATAAATTACATATTTTATGGCTTTTGTATTTTCCCATGATTCACCATTAGCAATGTACTGCTAAGAGAATCCACATCTCTATGAGATTCGGGATATATTTTCTAATATTCCAGTCCCACTGCCTTACTGATATTCACACATGCTCATAAACACTAGTTCTCCCAAATTACATTCAGAGGGGAAAAAAATTCGAACATTTCACAGATGGGAGAACTTGAAGGAAAGGGAAAAATAAAAAGATAACTCACCTTCTATGTTTTTAGCCATATCGTAATTCACCACCATGGACACATCCTGAATGTCAATACCACGACCGGCTACATCTGTGGCCACCAAAATGTCCTTGGCACCAGCTTTCAAATTGGAGAGGGCAAATTCACGCTGTTCCTGACCTTTACCACCATGAAGGGTGCAAGCATTGTACTGTACAGATAGAGATAAGGAAAGTAAAATTGTTGTAGTGGCGTGGTGCCGAAGAGAAGAGAGAAGGCATAGATATTTTGGAAGGGGACAGCAGCAGTTCCACCAATTTCTATATAATTTTGCAAGTTACTTTAGGGATAAAAATAACTGGCAGTCAGCAGAGACAGTCCTCTTTTAGTATAACAAAGTTCCTAGGTGAAAAGCTCCTGTGGACAGAGAATTGTTTATACAATTGATGAATCCATATTACAAGCTATCTCTACAATAGTCGACTGTAACAGGACAGAGGAGAAAGAAGTACATATTGCCCAAAAGATAAGGAGAGATTCTGTTCTGGAATGCCTCAAAAGATGGCCCTGGAAACCTGAACAAACCTTAATATTAACAAACAGTTGCAATTCTGTAACTCTAAATAAGATCGTGAATACTCACCCCCATTTTCTCCAAAGATTTGGCCAACACATCACAGCCCTTCTTTTGATTGACAAAGATGATAATGGGAGGATCAAAACCTTGCTCCAAAATAGCCAACAGTTTCTTTCTGTGTAAATGAAAGGGGGAAAATGGTGAGGAATAAACAGGAAATAGGATCTTTTAGTTGAGACTGCCAGGTATCATATTAAACCGAAATGTCCTACTGCATTCCAGCTTTCTGCTCTAGTTCTACATGTATATCACAGTACACAAGCCTTTTTCATCCCTGGGCTACCATTTCAGGAATAATTTAATGCCTTGTCATGCAGGAACACCACAGACATA